>NW_026000338.1:673136-729275 GCF_001458135.2 Marmota marmota marmota
TCTCGAACCCAGAATTCAGCCCTGAGTACGGTGCTTGCACGGCTGGCAGAAACTGCAGCGCTGTAACCCTGCGTCTCTATCCCAGCGCGCGCTGCAGACTCTAGCCGCGGGGCGATTTGCTGAATAAGCCGTGTTACCCTCCGTGCGACAAACCTCTCGCGTTTGAGTCCCCGTAGCCGATCCTCATGCGATGGAAATCCTTCAGGAGTGCTTATATAGGGATATTTTGAGTACAGTTAATTTATAAAGTGTGTTATTAGTTATCAGACTGCTTTAAGAATAAGTACATTTGTTTATATGTTTTCATGTTTTAAAAAATTACTGTGCATGAGTATGAAGAAGTAATTTTATTTTTATATAAGTTTTTCAGAAACTAGTTCTTACTATGTTTCCTAGGCTGACCTTTTATGGGCTCAAGTAATATATCTGCCTCAGCCCCCAAGTAGCTGAGACCAAAGACATGTGCCAACCATGCTGGACTGAGAAGTAATTTTATTAAGTAACCCTTATTCGTCAAACATGGTTGAAACTGTGACTTGTTCAGCATCCCAGATTTTTAAATACCACCATAGCATTTTGATCTGGTCCATAACTTTCATACTTGATGTGAGTACAGAACAGTTTTGAAATGGAGATGCTGAGGTGTCAGATAGACTGACTTACTATTACTAGTCAATGAATCACTCCTAAACATAAACCAAAAAGTGTTTCTGATTTGGATACATGCTTTAGGAATATGTGTGTGTGTGTGTGTGTGTGTGTGCGCGCGCGCGCGTATGTTTGTGTATATATATATATCATGGATTTGGGTTACAGTAGTTATATCTGACCATAGTAATTTTAGAAAATATAAATATAATTCTTTCATGCAGAAACAGTATGAAAGACTTATTAAGATGAACTTTAAGATAATTACCATATCTTATGTTGTCATCTCATGTGACCTAGAAGTAATTTTCAGTAGTGTTAGTGTTCCTAGTTAGCTTAGGCTCAAGTAATCCTACTGCCTCAGCCTTCTCAACAGGTTAACTGTAGGCATGTGCTATCACACCCTTTGCTATATTTTTTACTTAGAAATAATTATAGATTCATAGAAACTTGCAAAGATAGTATAGAGACATCTGTAAATCCTTTGTCTCATTTTGTTCAGTGGTTAGATCTTAGATACCTGTAGTTTCATTATCAACCAAGAAATTAACACTTGAATGTGAAATGTGTTTGTATATCTTTTTTATCATACATAGAAATTCATGTTAAAAAAAACCACTGCAGTCAATATACAAAATTATTCTGTCACCACAGAGATATCTCTCATAACCCTTTTATGTAGTGACATCCATTCTTATCAACCTCACCATTATCTCTAACCCTTAACAATGACTAATTTGTTCTTCTTCATAATTTTGTCATAAGAAGACCGTTACATAAATGGTATCATACTATAGATCCAAATAACATAGATCCTTTGGTGAAATGCCTCTTTTTTGATCATTTTCTTATTGAATTACTTGTTTATTTTATTGTGGAGTTTATTATTTTATCAAGAATTTATGATCTAGAAGAGAGTTCTTTTGTCAGAGGTGGTTTGCAAATGTTTTCTGCCGGTTTATTGTTTGTCTGTTCAGCCCCTTCACATGTCTTTAACAAAGCCAAGTTATTCATTTATTTTGGTACTGGGCATTGAACCTGGGGTGCTTAACTACTGAGCCACATCCTCAGCCTATTTATTTATATATATATTTATTTATATATAATATATGTGTATATGTGTGTGTATATATATATATATTTTTTTTTTTTTTTTTTAAATTTTGAGACAAGACCTTGCTAAGATGCTGAGGCTGGCCTGGAATTTACAATCCTCCTGCCCCATCCTCCAGAGTCTCTGGGATTACAGGCATGTGTCACCACACCTGGCTATCAAAAGGATAGTTTTTAATTTGGACAAAATTTAATTTGACAGTGTTTGTTTGATTATGCTTTTTGTGCCAATTCTTAACAACTCTTTCCCATAGCCCTATGTCCTGAAGATTTTTCTCCTGTGTTATATTCTGAAAGTTTTATGTTCTTAAATTTTCTAGTTAAGTCTGTGATGTAATTTCAGTTGATTTTATATAAAATATGAAGTTTAGCTGGGCCTGATGGTTAATACCTGTAATCCCAGCAACTGAAGAGTCTGATGCAGGAGGACCTGAAGTTTGAAGCTTGCCTCAACAACTTAGCAAGGCCTTATCTCAAAACAAAATAAAAAGGGCTTGGGATGTGGTTCAGTGTTCAAAAAAACCCCTGGATTCAATCCTTAGTATAGATAGATATTTAGTTTAGTTAGAGGTTTATTTTAAGCAGTGATCTAATTGTTCCAGCAGCATTTGTTGAAAAAGCCATTTTTCCCTCACTACATTGCTTTTCTACCTTTGTGAGAAATCATTTGGCTATTCTATTCTATTGGTTCATATGACTATTTTTCTGCAATTATCACATAATCTTGCTTGCTTTAGCTGTATAGTAAACTTTAATCTTAGATTGAATGATTCTTCACATTTTATTCTACTTTTTACAAATTCTTTTAACTAGCCTAATTTATTTGCTTTTCTATGTACATTTTAGAATAATCTTGCCTATATCTACTGATGTTTTCCAAAGGGGTGGTGTGTGTGTGTGTGTGTGTGTGTGTGTGTGTTTGTGTGTGTATGTGTGTGTTTGGATCAAACCCTGGGCTCATACATGCTAGGCACTTTATCTACCATGAGTGAGTTACAGTCTCAGCCCCTTGCATTTCTTATTAAAATAGAAATCATGTTGAATCTGTTTGTCTTAAGGACAATAATGTCTTTATTGAAACTTCTGATTTGTAAATAGTGTGTAGTTTCATTTATGTGTCGCGACTTCTTGCCCGCAAGGAAGACGCAACACTCAGGAATCTTCTTTCAGTAGTTTATTTCAGGCCCTTGATAGTTCTTCTTCTTCTCCCTCGGATGCCCCTCCCAGCCTTAATAAAGCATCTCAAGCCCCAATGCAAAGCAGCCACGTGGAGATTTCTCATAGGGTGATGAAAAGTCATACGCCAACTCTCCCAAATAAGGAGTTGTTTGTCACAGACCACAGCGGAGCCAGCGCCATCTTGTAATGGCGACCATAATTTGCATAAACGGCAGAAGCGGCTCACCACATTTATGCTATCATTAATTACTTTCATCAGTGTTTTTGAGTTTCCAGCATACAAGTCTCATGTATATTTTGTTAGGTTTACACCTGTAAGTATTTTTATTTTGAGTGATTTCAGATGATATGGTATTAAATTTTGGTTTCCCTGTATTCATTGTTAGCATATAGAAATGCAGTTGATTTTTGTGTTGATATTCTGTGATTTTGCTGCTTTTATTTGTTATAGGAGTTTTTTTGTAGATTTTTTAGGATTTTCTACATTGAACATTATGTTATCTATATGTAGCAATAGTTTTATTTCTTCCTTTCTGATATGTATGTTGTTTATGTTCTTTTCTTGGCTTAATACACTGGCTCGAATTGGCAGTAATGTGATGAATCAAAGTGTTAAGATTGGATATCCTTGACTTCTTCCTGAACTTATAAGCATTCAGTCTTTATTAACTATGATTTTAGCTATGGGTTTTTATTTGATTTTTGCGGTCCTGCCTATAAAACCTGGGGCCTCATGCATCTAGGCAAGTGCATTATCACTGAGCTAACATTCCTAATCCTTTTCAAATTTTATTTTCAGAAGGCTGCTTCTGTCTGTCAAGTAGCTGGGATTATAGGCATGCACCACCATATCCAGTTTATTTGTAGGTTTTTTGCAGGTACTCCTTCAAGTTGAGGAAGTTTCTCAATAGTCTTAATTTGCCAAGAGTTTTTATTATTATTTGGTGTTTAATTTTTGTCAAATGCTTTTTCTATGTCAATTATGTTTGGTTTTATTTTACTTTACCTTGTTAATATGGTATTTTATATAGAGTGATTTTTAGATATTGACTCAGCTTTCCATTCCTGGAAAAAACCTTTACTTGGTGATATGTATAGTTATGGTACTGGGTGTTGCTATTTGCTAATATTTTGTTGGGAGGAGTTTATGAAAGATATTGGTCTAAATTTAGTTGTTTTTGTATAGTCTTTGGATTTGGCATCAGGATAATATTGGCTTCATAAAATTTATTGAGAAGTATTGCCTTTTCTATTTTCTTAAAGAGGTTTTATAGATTTATATTTTAAATGCCTTGTGTCTTAGGTGTTACATCACTGTGAGAAAAATATTTGACATAAATAACTTAAAGGAGGAAAGCTTTGTTTTGGCTCAGGGTTTCATTTCATGGTTGGCAGGTTGGTATAACCTAAGAACCAACCACTTCCCAATAGTCCTTACAGATTATGAATTCGTCAATTGATTAATCTATTGACAAGATTAGTGCCCTCATAGTTAATTTTCACTTTTCCTAAACCCTATCTCTGAACCTTGCTGCATTGGGGCCCAAGCCTTTAATACATGAGTTCTGGGGGCGGGAACATTCCGGACCCAAACAATAACATGTTGTAAATTTTGCCAGATTATTTTCTTCTTCTTTTTTGAGGGAGAGTTTTAAGATTGTTGGTTAAATTTCCTTAATAGCATTAAGACTATTAAAATGATCTCTTTCATAGTAAATGAGTTGTAGTAGTTTGTTCTTTTTGAGGAATTGTTCTCTATAATGCATATATATTTTTTAAAAGTAAAAAGAAGAAAACAGCCAGGTATGTTGGCACACACCTGTAATCCCAGCAGCTCAGGAGGCTGAGGTAAAAGGATTGCAAAGCCTCAGCAACTTAACAAGGCCCTGTGCAACTTAGTGAGACCCTGTCTTTAAATAAAATATAAAATGTGCTAGGGATGTAGCTCAGGGTTAAGTGCCCCTAGGTCCAATCTCTGGTACAAGAAAACAAAAAACAAAACAAAATCAGAAAACAATCATAACCCTCCTGACCAAGATAACCACTATGAACATTGTGTGTATATGTGTTTTATGTTTCAATGTAATTTAATTTTTATTTAAGAAGGTTCTATATCCTTTTTTTCACACAACATAATGTTTTGGATTTTTTAATGGCAATATAGCCCATTTAATAGTGAATGGCCCTTCCTTCCTTCTTTTTTATTTATTTTTTTATGTGGTACTCGAAGTTGAACCCAGGGTTTTGCACATGTTTGGCAAGCACTTTAGAACCACAAGCCCTACCAGATTGTAGTTACATGTGTTGTTGTACTTTTTATTTTCAAGTTTTTGCTATTACATAATGAATATATTTTCTTGGAAATTGGTCATTTTTGTGGTAATTTTCCTAGATGTGTTTTTACACTAAATTCATATAGAACATTCATTTTATATCTGTTCCTTTGTACTAGATTTTTCTTTAATAAACAATATGATTGGTAAACTGAAAATAAATTCATTATTCAAATTTAGTGTCTCCCTGCAATCTGGTATATAGTGCTATAAATGTAATGGGCTGGCATTTTAATGGTAATTTTCTGTCATGAAGGTATAGAAAACAAGGCTTAGTGTAAAGGGATTATATGGTGATTGCTGAGGGCTTTTCCCAGAGTTTTTCTCATTTTCATATAAGTTGCCAACAATAAACCAATCACTAAATTATTATATGGCAATCCAGTGAAAGAGGTAGCTAACAGGCATGACGTGTACAAAAAAAAAATTTAAAGAAATGTTTGTAAGGGCGGGGATGTGGCTCAAGCGGTAGCGTGCTCGCCTGGCATGCGTGCGGCCTGGGTTCAATCCTCAGCACCACATACTAACAAAGATGTTGTGTCCTCCAAAAACGGAAAAATAAATATTAAAAAAAAATTCTCTCTCTCTCTCTCTCTCTCAAAAAAAAAAAAAAAAGAAATGTTTGTAATATGAACTGTATATACAGATACTATGTTGACTTAACCAAAAACGTATACGCTTAGAAAAAAAGAGACCAATAGGAGGAAATGTACAATGATATGAATGGAGGTTGTTTCTGGGGAATGGACCTATATAGTTTTTTCCCCTTAAACTTTTTTATACTTTCAAAAAATATTATCTTTGTTTTCAAATTTTTATTTGTATCAAAGTAATATATTTACATATTATTATTAAAAGTGAATAGTTTTGCAAGGCTTAAAAACCAATACTTTGACCAACCTCTTTCTATCCATGATTTCTACTTTCCAGAGGTAATTAATTTTATCTCATGTTATTCTGGTGTTTTTGTACACATATCCTTACTACAGGCTAAGGTGGGAATTTATCCATACATCACTTCTTGCTCATTTTACCAATATAATTTTTCATACTGTTTACCTAAATCAATTTTTGGAGTGTTTGCCTTATTGTGACTGTGTAAATGTTCTTAAGTCATTTACATACTGTGATTAGTTTTCCTTTTATGTGTTCCTGTTTATTTTTATTTTATATATATTGGAACCAGAGATTGAACTCGGTCACTGAGGCGTACTCGGTCACTGAGCCACATCCCCAGCCCTATGTGTATTTTATTTAGAATTAGAATCTCACTTAATTACTTAGCACCTTGCTTTTACTGAGGCTGGTTTTGAACTTGAGATCCTCCTGTTTCAGCCTCCTAGCCACTGGGATTACAGGGGTGCACCACTGTACTGGGCTGTGTTCTTGTTTATTTCCCTGAAGTGATCATTTGTATTAACCATTTGCTTGGATTTCTATGTACCTGTCCCTAATTCATTCTCAAATTCTTCTATAGAAATATTTTCAGTCCTTTTGTTCCAACATGTCAGATAATCTATTAGTGTAATTATTTTTCTTTAAACACACCCTTCATGGAGCCCTTTGTGTTCTTCCTTTTAGTTTAGCTATTTCTTTACATGTATCCTATTTTTTATCATTAAATTTGTTACTCTGTAATTGTTTGTGTATGAGTGAACCCTACTACACTCAGTTCCTTATGCACTGTTTTTTATTTTGATATATTGAGTGCTTATAACAGTATCTAACACAATATGGGCTTTCAAATTACATGTAATTTTTCTAAAATTGCTCAGAAATCTGTGGGGGATAAAAACCTTTGAATACATTGCATACATAAGATCACCATATCCATTTTTCTTCTTAAATAAAGCTTTTTATTTTCTGTCAATAAGATCCTTCCTGAGAATATAAATCATGAGTCTGACTCCTTAGATGCCTTATTTTCTTCCATAAGTAAGAAATGACCAGTCACAGTGGCATATACTTGTAATCCCAGTGACTCAGGAGGCTGAGGCAGGAAGATGATAACTTCAAGGCTTGCCACTAACTTAGTAGACCCTATCTCAAACTAAAAAAGGGCTGGGGAAATAGCTTAGTGGTTCAAAGTGCCCTTGGATTTAATCCCCAGTACCAAAAAATAAAAGAAAGAAAGAAAATGAATTCTCTGAACTTATGATAATATAAAAACTTCACTAGGATCAAAAAGTCATGTCATAAATAAAATATCTATAAAGTATTTATTACTAAAGCATGTATCCTATATTTTCATTTTCAGAGGGCGGTTGTTTATCATTTCCACCAAAGCAGGATCCCTTGGAATTAATCTGGTAGCTGCTAATCGAGTAATTATATTTGATGCTTCTTGGAATCCATCTTATGACATCCAGAGTATATTCAGAGTTTATCGCTTTGGACAAACTAAGCCTGTTTATGTGTATAGGTTCTTAGCTCAGGTAGGTTTGTAACTCATATTCTCTTTTCCCTACTGAAAATTTGGATGAATCTAATATTTTAGAGATACAGGATGTACATGTAACTACTATTGAGAAGCAAACATAGTTGAATATGTCATTCCTATAAATAAAGCAGCAGAAGTCAAATTTGGCCCCTCCCAGTTTTCTGTTCAGCAGTTCATTAATTTCTATAGTGTTAGCTTTCTTGATATTTTTTGATGTTGTTTTGCAGTACTGAGAATTGCACCCCAGTACAGGGCCTCACACATGCTAAACATTCTACCATTGAGGTACATCCCAAGCCTTTGAGATTATTTTGTATGAGTAAACAGATTTAGTATTTTCTTGCTAGTTCAGGATAGTTTAATATTTATAGTTCATTTACTTTGCACATGTAAAAAAGCCAATGAGTAAATCTAAGTTGCTTATAGAAGAGTAGGTAGTTGTTTTTCAGTGGCTACTAGTTTTCTCTTAATTTGAGAAATGTGGGTAAATAAAAAGCCAATTTATTTTACCAACAGAATCATTACAAAGAGTATTTAATACTATGTAGGTGAAACTATTAGGGTGATTTAAGTATAAAACCAAGTATTAAAAAACAATACTCAAAGTTAAGAAAAACAAAATCAAATAAATAGATGCATTTTGCCAGGTGTAGTGGTGCACACCTGTAATTCCAGCTAATCAGAAATCGAAGGCAAAAGGATTGCAAATTCGGGGCTAGCCTGGGCAACTTAGTTGGACCTCTCTGAAATTAAAAAAAAAAAAAAAAAAGAAGGGCTGGGGATGCAGCTCAGTGGTAGTGTATCCCTGTATTCAATCTCTAGTGCCAAAAAAGTAAAAATTAAAAATAAGTGGTTGCATTCAGAGGTAATAATAGGTTTATAGTAACAGCTTGTCCTTCTAACTGGTACATCTGCTTTGAGAGCAGGTGTTATCATTTTCTGCTTGTCTCCAAATCTGGTCTTGTCAATTAAAGACTTTCTGGAAGATCCCTGCTTATTTTATCTTCTTTAGTATGTGATAAGATTAATATCCTCATTATAAACACTTTCCTGTTATTTTGTGTAGAGATTCTTTATATTGTAGCTTATAATGCTACATATATGTAATGGAAATGGCATTTTTGTTTTCTGTCCTGATATTATACAAAGTAATTCTTGATACAAAGTTGATTTATGTTGATTGTTGATAGCTCATTATATTCCATGGAAAAGGAATTAAACTGTTCTTTTGCATTCTAACTTTAGTATTCACCTAAATCCTAATTTCATTTATCCTTTTTATTTCTATTTATTCCTGGTAGCTACCCGCTGTCACTTTCACCAAGCAAAGAAATATAAAGCAACACATGAATGCATTTTGTTCAGATAATATGGAATTATTACCAGGAATGTGATTCTCTTAATTTGTCATGGCAATCTGTGGTGAACAGATGAAATTTTTGATAAATTAAACCACATTTCTAATAAATTTTCCTTTATGACAAATGATTATCTGAAGTTTTACCATCTCATATTAACTAGTAACCATATTTCTCCTGATGAAGTTTCATGTTTATAGAATTTTATTTATTTTGTATATTGTTCCTTCTTTTTACAAAGGGAACCATGGAAGATAAGATATATGATCGGCAAGTAACTAAGCAGTCATTATCTTTTCGAGTCGTTGATCAACAACAGGTTGAGCGCCATTTTACTATGAATGAGCTTACTGAACTTTATACTTTTGAGCCAGACTTATTAGATGACCCTAATTCAGAAAAGAAGAAGAAGAGGGATACTCCCATGCTGCCAAAGGTAAACATATTTAAGTTATTGGCTTAAAAATAGTGAACATGGACCAAGGAAGTTTTACTGTTACTCTGAAAGTTAGTCATCTGATTAAGACTATATATCCATTTTCAGTGTGAAAATTGTATTTAATAAACTTGTTCAGATAATTACAAGTGAGAGGATGCTTGATCAGTTTTCCATATAACACTGAAAAGAAACATATTTTGAAATATGTATTTTATGCTAAGTAAACATTTCTGCCCTCACCCCAGAAAAACATCTGAGACCTAAAAGAAATAGTATGATTCTCTTTTAATAAATCTCCAGTAGAGAGCATTCATAATTTAAATAAGTCTATATTATACTTTATTATTGTGTCTTGTTTAGCATTCTTTTCTATCATAGAGCAAGTAAGAATCAGCAAATACCCAACAAGTATTTCAAAAGGTATTCATTGCAGATATCTTGGTATCTACCTAGTCTCCTATTTTCACTAAGTACAGAAATATACAAAGCAACACATGAATACATTTTGTTCAGAGAAAAATGAAATGATTATAAGTAATGTAATTTTCTGAATTTGTCACAGCAAACTCTACTGAACAGATGAAGTCTTTAAGAATTAAGCAACATTGTTGATGGATTTTTCTTTATGACAAATTATCAGGGAAATGCAAATCTAAACTATAACAGAGATACCACTTCACACCTATTAGGATAACTTATTGTCAAAAATACAAAGACACTAGGTGCTTGTGAGGAGATGGAGAATATGGTATACTGTTGGTGGGAATGTGAATTATACAGCCACTATTGAAAACAGTATGGAAGTTCTTTAAAAAACTAAAAATGGAGCTACCATATGATCCAGCAATCTCACTTCTAGGTCTATAACCAAAGGAATTGAAATCAGGATCTTGAAGAGATGTCTCTGAAATCCTGTGTTCATTGAAACATTATTCACAATAGCTAAGACATGAAAATAACCTAATTTCCATCGACAGATGAATGGGTAAAGAATATGTGAAATATACATACAATGGAATATTATGCAGCCTTAAAAATGCAAGAAATCCTTCTGATTGCAATAACATGGATAACTCTGGAGGGCATTAAGCTAAGTGAACACAGAACATAAACTATATGATACCACTTAAATGCAAAATCTAAAATTCATAGAAGCAGAGAGGAAAATAGTAGTTGCTGAGGACTAAGAGGAAGGGAAAAATGGAAGACATTTGTCAAAGAACACCAAGTTTTAGTTAGGCAAGATAAACTAGTTCTAGGCATAGTGTCTGCAGTTAATAGTACTACATTGTATACTTAAAACTTTGTCGAGAAGGTAGATTTTATGTTAAGTGTTTTTATTAAAAAAAAGTGGGTCAGACATGGTGGTGCAGGCCTGTAATCCCAGTAGTTTGGAAGTCTGAGGTAGGAGGGTCACAAGTTCAAAGATAGCCTCAGCAACAGCGAGGTACTAAGCAACTCAGTAAGACTCTTTCTCTAAATAAAATATAAAATAGGGGTGGGTATGTAGCTCAATGTTAAGAGTGGGATGAAATATTTAGAAGTGTTGGTTATGTTCATGACATCAATTATAGCAATAGTTTCATCATATCTCTAAATTCATTAAGTCCATTAATCCATTAAATTCCAAGTTTTCAATTCTGTGAGTATTTCAATAAAATTGACACTGGTAGATTTAATAAGTTGGAAGTCAGTTGGACATGGTGGTGCACACCTAAAAATCCCAGCAAATTGGGAGACTGAGACAGGAATATTGCAAATTTGAGGCCAGCCTCAACAACTTTAGGGAGACCCATCTGAAAATAAAAAACAAAAGGTCTGGGGATATAACTCAGTGGAAAGCACCCCTGGGTTTAATTTCCAGAACCAAACAAAAGTCAGAAATCATAATTTATCGATTATATATTATTAATTAATATTAGTATAAATTTTATGTAATTATGTTATTATGTATTTAGATTTTTATAGGTATTCCACATTTGGAATAATGTGACAAAATGGGTTAAGTTTTTATAGCTTTTATATGTCAAAAATTATGAAGTTGTAGAACTTAATTGAAAATAATTTTTACTTAAAATCTCTATAGTACTTAAACGTTTTTTAAGTATTTCACGGTTACCTTAGTTGATCATTGAAATAACTTTTCTGATTGGGCAGTAATTTGTTGAATTAACATTATAATTCAGATTTCCTTAATATATACATTAACGTTGTTTCTTACACTGTTACACTGTTAGAGGCAAATAATTGTTTATTCAGCTATTTAAAAAAGAATCAGCATATAAAATAGTACTATTTATTCAGTGCTTTCCACTGTGATAAAGTAAGACTTCCTGCACTTGGAAAAGACTCTAAGAGATAATCTAGTAAAGCCCTCTTGTTTTATAAATGGGAAAAGTTTGAATTAGAGACATTGACTTACCACAGCTTTCAGCTAGTGAATGGCAGAGCCAAGACTAATATCTACGTCTATATTCTGGTACATTTTCAGATAAGAAATTGTTATTTAATAGTAATATAGCAAGTATAAACACTTCTAGGTAAAACAGCAGTTGTGTGTTTATTTTATAAAATTTGATATGATGGTAGATGTCATTTTGACCCTTTTGAACAGAGAAGAAAAATCTACATGTTTTCTCATTTAAATAAAGATGTTACTCATTTAAACTGATTTTCATTATCTAAAAGCCATTTTGCAGGGAGTGGTGGATTTCCAGTTGTTTTGGTTTCAAATTCAAGTATTTAATGTTCTATGCCACAGTTAAAAGAATTGGAAAAGTAGCTACCTGGGTACCCACTCCATTCATCAAAGTTTAGTCACTTGTAAAAATAACATTCTCAAAAGTAGGGGTCAAGGGTATAGCTCAGTGTTGGAGAGCTTGCCTAGCATGGGCAAAGGTCCTGTGTTTGATCCCCAGCACTGCAAATAAAATGAAATTGCATACTAATTCAGAGTGACTAGGGAAGCCTAACTATCCTAGCCCTAAGTTAGAAACTCAGAAGTATATTAGCTCTTAATATGGTTAGACACATTTAATTAAAGCAAATAGGAATAGAAATGTTTTTCAAATGCTAATATATAGCATTTTAAAATATTTTAATTTTATATATGTGAGCAAATATTTTTCTAATCAATGAACTTAAAGTTCACTGATAAAACATTTAGGAAAGGGGCTGGGGTTATGGCTCAGCGGTAGAGCACTCGCCTCACACATTCAAGTCCCTGGGTTCGATCCTCAGCACCACATATAAATAAATAAAGTTATTGTGTCCAACTACAACTACAAAAAATAAATATTAAAAAAAAAATTTAGGAAAGCATTTCATTTGTTTGTCCTTTTGCTGGGGATCAATTAGGGTCTCCAGCATGCTATATAACTAGTCTACCACTGAGCTACATCTCCAACCCAAGAGTTTGTCATAGTGACAACTGCTGTGAAGTCCCTTGGACTTAGTTAGGTCCACTCAAGGTTTAATTTGACCATTTTTCTATTAGTTTAAATATGCTTTAATAAAAACTATCATTTCAATATTCATGTTATGAAATATTAAATTGATAATTTGACTTTCTTAATTATATCACAGAATGTTAAGATTCTTGAATAGACTGAGAAATTCCCTATGCAGAAACAGATTTGTTTTCATACCTTTAAAAGTACACAAACACAAATGGAATCATACAATGCATACTCTTCTACAGCTTACTTTTTTCACCTTCGTGTATTTTGAACATATTTCTGTATTGGCACATATATTGTCATTTTAAAATTACTGCATAGTGTATCTACTTTATTTTTATATTAACTTTTGTATCCACAACAATTTTCATGATTTTAAATGGCAAGAAGTATTCTTTTCAGGATTTGTACCTATTTTTATCATTTAAAAAATAGTGAAGTTTCCCTCTTTGAGAAGTACATACATATATATTTGTAAAATTAACATACTTCCTAAAATTATACTTAAATTTAAATCTAACTTTCACAAGAAATAGCTCATGATTAGTAATTTTCCAATAGGAAGCAAACATTCGAATTTTCAAAAGGGAAGATTGCTTTAAGTTTATTCACTACATGGTGGATTTCTGGTTATAGGAAATATGTTTAATTGGATAAGCATTTATTATTTGCTGACTTTGAAAGGCCCTATAAGGATATAATAAGAAGAATAAGACATTTTCTGTGCTTTAAAGAAGAGTTTAAAAATTCCCTAGGAAGTACAATTTAATTATTATAGGCTATCTGGAAAGAAACCATCTGTTATTTGTAATTGGAACTCTGAATCTTTAAAGGTATCCTTCTCTTACTGTATATTGCTTTTAGTGCTTTGCCAGAGAGCAAAAATGAAAAGAAATGTCAAATGCCTTTTGTATTTGGTAGTTGTAGATGGACATACCATGCCTTTATTTTATTCGTTTACTTTTTTGTGGTGCTGAGGATCGAACCCAGGACCTCATGCATGCTAGGCAAGTGCTCTGCCACTGAGCTACAGCCCCAGCCTAAATGCCATTGTTTTAAATAGCTGGCCCATAATTTTCTCATTCCTTTTCCCAGTCTCTAAAGTGCCTCCTTGACTTACCACCTTGTTTTTCTAGTTTGGACCCCATCTTTTTAATTAAAAAATTCAATATGTAAGAGTACAAAGAATATTGTAAGCATTCATGAAATTATTATTGTCTTAGTCTGTTTGAGCTGCTATTACAAAAATGCCATAAACTAGCTAACTGTAAAAGAAATATTTGTTTCTCATAGCTCTTGAGACTGAGTAGTCCATGAACAAGTCACCAGTAGATTCAGTGTCTGGTGATCAAATGCCATATTAACACAAAGTGCTTCAACTGTCCCATCATTCTTTAAAAAAGAAAAATTAGGGGCTGGAGTTGTATGTAGCTCAGTGGTTGAGTGATTGCCTCACATGCATGAGGCACTGGGCTTGATCTTCAGCACTACATAAAAAATAAAAATAAATAAAGAAAGAAAGATGTTGTGTACGTGTACAACTAAAAATTTTTAAAAAAAGGAAAACTATATTTAACTTACTAATTTCTTCTGATATATCATACTTTGGGCTAAACAGCTTGTTCTGATTATCTTCCTCAATCCAGTAGCAACTGAAAACCAGGTAATATTGTTTTCATTATCAATATGAGAAAATTGAGGCTGGAGAGTTATGTAAGTTACCCAAGTTTATACACTTAATTTGTGTTGAAGCTGGCCTTCTAATCACATCTGCTGAATTCAGAAAAGCATATAGTCTGGAGCTGGGGAAGTAGCACAGTGGCAGAACACTTGCCTAGCATTTGTGAAGCCAAGGGTCTCATCCCGATTTGGGGGCACATGTACTCTTAATCTTATATTTACTGCCTCTCAAACAAAGATTAGAACATTATTTCCAGTGGCTGGGGATATACCTTAGTGGTAGAGCACTTGATTAGCATGCTAGAGGCCCTGAGTTAGATCTCCAGCTCTAGGGGGGGAAAAATTATTTCCAAGTGTGAGAAACAAGGCAAAAAAGTTTTAAGAAAAACTATACCATGCTACCTTTCTAAGAACTATCACAGTAACTAAAAAACTGTCAGGGATCTATAAGCTTAGGGTATATGTGAGATTTACCTGAAGGAGATGATAGTCCAATTGGGGAAAGAAAGTAACATTCTTAAAAACAAAAGAATTGGGGCTGGGGTTGTGGCTCAGTGGTAAAGCTCTTGCCTAGCACATATGAGGCATTGGGTTCGATCCTCAGCACCACATAAAATAAATGAATAAAGACATTGTGTTCATCTACAACTTAAAAAATTAAGAAAAAAGAATGAAGGGCTGATGTGACTAGCAGTATGTTTGCTATAATAGATAGGAAAGAAGAATGTAGCTTTTGGATACATTTAAAAAAAATTTTAGTTGTAGATGGACATAATACATTTACTTATTTTTTTATGTGGTGCTTCACATGTGCTAGGCAAAGCGCTGTATGACTGAGCTACAACCCCAACCCTCGGGTACAATTTTGATGATATAAATCAGAGAAGTTGGCCCATAAAATATGATTATCATTTAATTGGATTAAGTAAAGAATGAGATATAGACAACCAGTTAGAAAGTTTGTTCAGAAGGATAGAAGGCCTTAGGCTTAAGGGCTGATGAAGAAATGGATCTAAAGAAGAGTTCACATTGGATTGGTAGTGTGAGGCCAACTGTGAGACCCATGAAAGGCAAGTGGAGGCATTTGAATTTAAAATAGTATTCATTAGAAGTTCTTGAATGAGGCTGTTGTATGATGAATGTGGGGTTTTGCATCATTAGACTGGCAGTAGATTTTTTTTACTTGTTCTTTTTAGTGATACATGGCAGTAGAATGTATTTTGACATACTATACATACATAGAGTATAACTTCCCATTTTTGAGTTTATACATGATGTGGAAATGCACTGGTCATGTATTCGCATGTGAACATAGGAAGGTTATGTCCAATTCATTCTACTGTCTTTGTCATTCCCTTCCCCCCCTCCCTTCCTGCCAGTCTTCCCTGATTAATCTGGTGACCACCTCCCTTCCCACTGTGAGTCAGCATTGATATATCAGAACATTCAGCCTTCATTTTGGGGGAGGATTGGGTTATTTCACTTAGCATGAGAGTCTCTTGTTTCATCCATTTCCTGGCAAATGCCATAATTTCGTTTTTCTTTTTGGCTAAGTAATATTTATGTGTGTGTGTGTGTGTGTGTGTGTGTGTGTGTGTGTGTACACCACATATATCCATTCATCTGTTGAAGGGTACCTAGGTTGGTTCCATAAGCTTAGTTACAAGTTTTCTGAGGAAGCTCCATATTGCTTTTCAGAGTCGTCGCACCACTTTATAGTCCCACCAGCAATGTATGAGTGTGCCTATTCTCCACATCCTCACCAATATTTATTGTTGCTTATATTCTTGATACTTGCTGTTCTGACTAGAGTGAGATGAAATCTCAGTGTAGTTTTAATTTTTCATTTCTCTAATTGCTAAAGATGTTGAGCATGTTTTCATATATTTATTGACCATTTATATTTCTTCTTCTGTGAAGTGTCTGTTCAGTTTCTTTGCCCATTTACCAATTGAGTTATTTGTTTTTTTTTTTTTTTTTTTTGGGTGTTAAGTTTTTTGAGTTCTTTATATATCCTGGAGATTAATGCTCTATCTGAGGTGTAGGTGGCAAAGATTTTCTCCCATTCTGTCAGCTCTCTTTTCATGTTCTTGATGGTTTCCTTTGCTGTGAAGAAGTTTTTAGATTGATGCCATCATTCCATTTATTAATTATTGATTTTACTTCTTGTGCTTCAGGAGTCTTGTTGAGGAGGTTGGTTCCTAAACTGACATGATGGAGGGTTGAGCCTACTTTTTCTTCAGACATTTCACAAAAATAAATGATAATCTCAATAACTGGTGATAGAATGTAGCTCTCAAAGGTGTAGAGAGTGAATTTTAATCTAAATAATGAAGCTTATTTATTCATTAATACACTAAAAATGTTTTAGGGTGCCTATGATATGCCTTGATTGTTATTAGGGTTACATTTATAAATAAAACTAGGATACTGCTCTCAGGAACCCTCTGATAAGCTTACCTTAAGCAAATATATGTAATAAAAATTATGTGTCCTATAACAGGAATTTGTACAGGCACCAAAAGGGGAATATTCATTTCTTTCTTAAAGAATTTGATGATGGGTACTTGATATTAAGAGGACTTGAACAGATGTTGAAAATGGAAGTGGGGGGCTGGGGTGTGGCTCAGAAGTAGAGCACTTGCCTAGCATGTGTGAGGCACTGGGTTCAATCCTCAGCACCACATTTAAATAAATAAAAAATAAAGGTCCATCAACAACTAAAAAATATTTTTAAAAAAGAAAATGGAAGTGAGTACATGTTTGTATGGCTAAGAAGAGCAGGAAAAAATCACTCATAAAACAGCATGACACTTTTGAGGAGCATCAAGTGATTAAAAATATATAAGAATATCAGAAAATAGTGATAGTGTAGGGGTAGTCATGGGAGGAGATGAGAGAAAAGACTAAAAAGTAGGTGGGAATCATATCATGGAGAATTTGGAGCCAGGTTTGGTAGCACACAACTGTAATCCCAGCTCCTAGGAAAGCTGAACCTGGAATTATTTAGAGTTCAACCCTGTCTGAACAACACAGCATGAACCTGTCTTTTTTTTTTTTTTTAAGGAGTTTTGTACATTGTATTATAATAGGCTGTAGGATCTCTTTAGGAATTTCAAGCAAAAGACATCAGATTTATATTTTTAAAATATTATTTTTTGTACCATTGTGGAAGATGGAGTGGAGAAGAGGAAAAAATGAATGTTAAAATAATGATACTAAATCGTTCACGTAGGAGAGATAATGGCAGTCCTAAATAAGGAGCTAGTGCTTGGAACAGAGAAACTTGGTGTAGGTATTCAAGAAATGTTAATTTTCTTCCTAGGTTAATATTTAGAATTTCATTCACCTTTGCCAGTACTTTAATAAAATTTGAAAATTGGTCCTCTGTAATGGGTACAAGCATGTGTTTTGATATTTATCACAAAGGATTTCTTGGTATTTGTCCCTGCTTTTATTGCAAATTTGGTTCCTACTCTTATAGTGCACTTGAGAACCCCTTCATTTTTACTTTAATTTTTAAGATGAAGGACTGATTCAAAATGGAACATTTTTATTCCCCTCTCCCATTACTGTTACCTAAGTGGTGATTAAATTGTGTGCACTTAATTTGAACTTACTTGATATGTGATTTTTTTTATATCTTTCTGCTTTATTACTTCCTTTTTAAAATATTTATTTTATTGTAGTTGGACACAATACCTTTGTTTTATTTATTTATTTTTATGTGGTGTGGATGATCGAACACATCTTAGGCGAGCGCTCTACCACCGAGCCACAATCCATTCTTTGTTATATTATCTCTGTTCCTGTATTTCTATTCTCTTTTTAATATCTTTATTTTATTTATTTATTTTTATGTGGTGCTGAGGATTGAACCCAGTGCCTCACATGTGCGAGGCAAGCACTCTGCCTCTGTATTTCTGTTCTTGTTTAGTTTCTTTTACTCTTCCACATTCTAATTGGATTTAATATCAGAGACTTATTAGTCACTTGACTTTTTCAAACATTTTTTTTTATCTTTGCAACTCTTCACAGTCCAGAACTGTATTTTTTTGTTCCTCCTCTATTATCCATAGTGAATAATACAATGTGGGGTACTTTGGCCTTTTTTGAATTTCTTTATAGTGATGTTTAACTGGACTTTTATCATTATTTAATAATCTATACATCATTGAAAGGTGATGTTAGAATTAGACTTATTTTGCAAGCAGTGACATTGAAGTGAAGAATGGTTAGTCTGTCACAGTGGTTTTATGAAAGAAGAGAGCTGAAATTTAAATTGCATCTTCTCATTCTTTCCTACATCTGCCTTTGAAGTAAGCTTCATTCACTACCCTACTCTATTACTTATGTTTCCTTAAATCCCCTCATTGGATTCTTAATTGTTGTTGCTAATGATGATTTTTTTCCCATTTTGAAGTAGAACAGTTTTATAGTCCTATGATTCTTTTTTTTTCCCCCAATAAATTGACTTCAGGGTCTCCTAAATCATGTTTACCAAGTGTCTATTGCGTCTCTTAAGTTTTTCAAGTTTATGTTCCTGGGCCTTTTTGAAACTTCAGCAAGTTTGCAAATTTGTTTAACACAAGTTTCTAGCAATAATTATTGATATTCTTGTTTGTTTTAAAATATTAAAGTAATATGTAGCTTCTTAACATTTATAGAAATTTTGCTTGGGAAACTTACCTTTTCTGATAATAAAATTATAAATTATATAGATATCAGAGATAAAAATTTTAGTCAAGGTCATGTTTTATAATATGCTTAAGTGGGTGTTTTGTTCATCTTAAGTACAGTGTACACAGCCTAAGCTCTATATCCTTTATTAAGAAAACAAAAGCCAGCAAAACTGGCATAGAAAATTTTTTCACTTCTCTTTTCTAGCAGTGCACTACTTATGTCTTTTTAAATGTGAACTGCTTATTGGTAATTATAGGGAGAACAAAATGTGATTTAAACTAAAGTACTCTAAGTGAGGCTTTATGTTTGTTTTCTCCACCCTGATTTTGTGTACAATTTTCTCCCCTTGTCTTTAGTCCTGTATTCAAACTTTAATACCTCAAAACACAGTTTACTGAACAGAGATGTTATTGTGTAGTTTTATTAGCCAATGGGTGGTAACATAAGATTTTACCTTAGTCATTCTTAACACTAGTGTGAAATATACTCCATTTAAATAATTTGATGTGAAGTATGAAATAGCTAATCATCCAATTTCAGGACCTCTTTTTGGATTAGTATGCATTTACTTTCAAGAATACAGGTTCAAAAGGACCCATTGATTATAGGGCAAGTGTTAGTAACCTATGACATATGAACCACATGGTGGCACATGGACCCAGTTTTTGTTAACATTTACCTCTGAGAAGTCATACTTGTAATTAAAATATGAGGTTTGATGTCATTGCTACTTCTTGCCTCTTTTATCACAAGTTTAATGTTGGTTGTTTATTAACATAAATTCTAGTAATATTCCCATAATTTGTATTTACTAGATTAAAATTATTAGTCATCTGAATAATTGATGACCAGGAAATACAATAAACTTAAGAGAAATGGTTTTAAATCTTCCATTATTTTTTAGATTATTGAAGTCTCCTATTTAGTGTTTGCTGGCGGGATGTGATGCCAAATAATAAAAAACTGTTGTATTAAGCCTACCCCCCCTCCCCTGTAACCTGCCAAACACCTTTTAGGGTGTAATCTTAGGCAAGCCACATAAACTTACTTTCTTTTTTTAATATTTTATTTTTAGTTGTAGTTGGACTTTATTTTCATGTGGTGCTGAGAATCAAACCCAGGACCTTGCATGTGCTAGACAAGTGCTCTACCGCTGAGCCACAACTCCAGCCCCACCACATCAACTTTCTAAGCTTCACTTTCCTCAAGAATATAATAGTAACTACCTCACAGAGGCAATACTACCTAGTACATAGTAATTTTTCAAATGTTTATTGTTTTCTGTTTCCATAATTATTATTAATATTTCTTTTATAGTAGGTTCATTTCTTTGAAAACAGTATGGAATTGAGTTTTTTTATTATTATTATTATTATTAACTTCACAGGTGTTATAGGAGGTCCTGATCCTTTAGAGACATTTAGTTGCTGGAGGAAATAATCTTAGCTAGACTTTAGAAGAGACAGGTATTTGAGGCTTGGACTCTCCTAGAAATCAATTATAGTTGGTTTGGAATATGATAATATTTAAATATTGGTAATCACTTCCAATGAAGTTAGCATGCAGTTACCTAAGAATGAATACCCTTCCCAACATTCAAGGTGTTTTTAGGCAACTTTAGACAAGTTATCTACCTTATAACAAGCTAATATCTCTATAGTGATTTTTAAAAGTGGAGGAGTACTTCTAGTATCCCTCCACACACCACACAATAAATATTTAATAGGTTGGCCTTGCTTCATTTATAGTGATATTTTGTAAGGAGCCAGTCACCAAGTCTTTTAGGAAAATCATTTGGGTTACAGAATCCATGGTACCCATGATGCCCCTAAATGGCAGCCTCCCAAACCTTGGCCATCTGTTTTATAAATAATTGCCAGCAGAACCATCAGAATATATAAGATAGCCTTGCTGGCATTGTTGAGAATGATACACAAGATTCTATTGGCTCAGTTTCCTCATGGAAAGTTTAAGACACCAGAAGTATTTGCTACTCAAGATCATGGAAATCCTGACATTTAAAATACCAGCTTTGTATTTAGTAAAGGCTCATTGATTAAGTGAATTTACTGGTAGATCCTTTTCTACTGTATAGTCAAATTAAAATATTTGTCTATTCCCTTTAGACTCTAAACTGTCCTATATGAGGGCAGGGAATATACCAGTTGGTCTTTATTACAGTGTTCCCAGCATGTGACATAATATGCATTATAGCACATAAGTGAGTATCCAGTGGAAATTATTACATGAATAATGAGTTTTTGCTCTAAAATCGCAAGCAGATTGTTATAAAGTGATGGTTGATAGGCCTTTAAAATAATGGTTTTTCTCCTTTGTAGTCCTTGGACTAAACTGTATCAGAATCACTAGGAGGCTTGATAAAGTGCAAAATGCCAATTTTCTTTCTTTTTTTATATATGGTGATTGAACTCAGGAGCACTTTACCACTGAGCTACATCCCCAGCCTTTTTTATATTTATTTTGAAACAGGGTCTTGCCAAGTTTCTGAGGCTGACCTCAAACCTAACATCCTCCCAAGTCTTTGGGATTATAGGTGTGCATGCATCACCACCATGGGCAGATTTGTAGCTTCATCTAAGAACTTCTGGATGTGGACCCAAAGGGAATCTGTATTTTTTAAAAATGTTTTTTAGTTGTAGTTGGACACAATAACTTTATTTTATTTATTTATTTTTTATGTGGTGCTGAGGATTGAACCTAGTTCTTCACACATGCTAGGCAAGCACTCTACCACTGAGCCATAAGCCCAGCCCCCAAGAATCTATATTTTTAAAAATGTCAATACTGGTGTATACAGGGTGTTATAACAACATCATTTCTCTTTACAATTGCTATTAGCTCTAACTTTGAATTAAAAATAATAAGAAATGGGGCTGGGAATGTGGTTCTGTGGCAGAGAGCTTGCCTAGAATGCTTGAGGCCTTGTGTTCAACTCCTATCACTACATCATGATGATGATGATGACGATGATAATGTAACTAACATTTATGGAGCATTTTTTCTATGCCAGGCACTGTGCTAATGGGTTTTCTAGCATTATTTAATTTAATCCTTACTAGCCACCTTACAAAGCAGATACAGTTTATTTCTATTTTTATAGATGATGAGATTATAGCATAGAGAAGTCATACAGCTAATAAGTGGTGGCACCTGTATTGCATTTGAACTCAGTGCCATGACCCTACACAGTAACCACTACATTATGCTGTACTGACATTAATTATTGTTGAGAGCCACCACGGCAGGTCAGAATGACGCCTGGCATTTGCCAGAGGGAATGTTTGAAAGGTGACACCAGTGAACCATTGAGATGATGATTTGAGTTAAGCTATATATAATTGCTGTGATGCTGGATTGATTGTATTGTATATTTGACCTTTACTGTGGGGCAATGGGGCGGCTCTTGCTGCCTCGGGCGCCTGCTGCTTTGGAGTTCTGGGGCTACTTTGGAGTTCTCACGGGGATTCCTGGAGGGTTCTCGTTGGTTGGGGAAGGTCCCGAGGAGGGATTTTCTGGTTGGTGTGGTGTGAGCCTGGAGGAGCCGCATGGGTGGTGTTAGAGAGGTTCCCGGGGAGCGTGTGTGGAATGTGCTGGTGGAGTTCGGAAATAAAGTTTGTTCCTGCTTGAGTGGCTCGTGATTTGTGCCCAGCCAGACTGCAGCAAATTATATGGTTAAACTTGTGAAATAAGTAAACTGAAGCACTCTTCTGTGGTTTCATTGTATCCTTAATCAGTACTATAGGTTTTGTTCAATGTTATCAAGGTATATAATGTTGGAAAGTAAGTTTCATCCTTTAGTCACTATAAAATACTAGGGTAGCAAAGTTAATCCTAGTCCTCTTTAATTACTATTCATGCTGAATTTATTAATCTTCAACCCTAAGTCATTATACCTTATTGGTTAAGAGCAGGTCTCTAGGGCAAAACCACCTGGCTTTGATTCTTGACCCTAGTCAAGATATTTGACTTTTCTGTGCCCCAGTTTCTTCATTTATAATTCTGAGAAAATTATGTCCACTGTTTCTTCAAAATGTCACCCTCTCCACTTTTATTTTCATCTTTAAGACCTTTAATTATCTAAATGCCTGCTCTTTTTCATTATTTTTAAAAATTTGTTGTTGTTATTGTTGGATCTTTTTTTTTTTTAATATGCTGTGCTGAGAATCAAACCAGTGCCTCACATATGACAAGCAAGTGCTCTACCACTGAGTCACAACGTCCGCCCATTTTGGTTATTTTTGTGGTGCTTGGGTTCAAACCCAAATCCAGGGCCTCATGCATACTACATGCACGCTCTGTCACTGAGCTACTGGGCTACAGTCCAGCCTTCTTTTTCCTTTACTTCCATGTCTTTTTTTTTTTTTTTTTTTTTTGTACCAGAGATTGAACCCAGGGCCTCTTAACCATTGAGCCACATCCCCAGCCCTTTTTTATTTAGAGGCAAGGTCTTGATAAGTTGTTTAGGGCCTTTGCTAAGTTGCTAAAACTGGCTTTGAACTTGCAATGCCCTGCTTCAGCCTCCTGAGCTGCTGGGATGACAAGTGTGTGCCTCTGTGCCTGGCTAGACTTCCTATCTTTTAACTTTTCATTTTTACTCTTGTTTCTTTTTTTTTTCTTATTTTTCTACTGTCTTCTAGAAAAGCACCTAAGTCTGATTTTCTGGTTCTCTAAAGTTATTCTTCAGTTGCACCCTTCCTGCTGTTTGTACTATCCATTCAGTTATCTCAACTGTTAATTTTTTATCCCTAATAGTCATTTGATTTTTTAAATAATTTTTTGTGTAAATTTCATATTGGAAATATTTTCACCACTAGATTAATTGATTAATAACTGATTACATGGCATATGATGCCAGTTGCCACTCCAAAGATATATGTGTCTATAAGCTTCTGAAATTCATATTTCCTTTTATCTTCTTTAGTTTCTTTAAGGTTGGTTTTGGGAGACAGCACCAATAGCCCATGCTGGTTCACCATCTTGGTCATCTGATTTATAATATGGGGATAATAATAGTCGATGCTTCATAGAGATGTGAAAATTAAATTAGATATTCCCATGTGAAGGTCCTAGAATAGTATTGGCATATAGTCATGCATTCAGTTTAGCTGTAAAAAAAAAATCTAGAGAGGGCTGACTTGGATTAAGATCTCAATTTCACAGTACTTTTTTACTTCTATTTTGGGGGGTTGGGTGGGTATGGGGGTTAGAACCCAGGGTGCTTAACCACTGAGCCACATGTCAAGCCCTTTTTATTATTATTTTTTTTATTTTGAGACAGGGTCTAACTAAATTGTTTAAGGGCCTTGCTAAGTTGCTGAGGCTGGCTTTGAACTTGTGATCTTCCTGCTTCAACCTCCAAAGGCGAGTTGCTGGGATTACAGGCATGTACAATCATGCTTAGCACATCACTGTTCTTTTTTTAATATTTTTATTTTTTAGTTGTAGTTGGACACAATACCTTTATATTATTTATTTTTATGTGGTGCTGAGGATAGAACCCATGGTCTCGCACATGCTAGGTGAGCGCTCTACCACTGAGCCACAACCTCAGCCCCTCATCACTGTTTTGATATGATAAAATACAGAGCTAGGGGAAAAGGGCACTGACCATCTCTATTTTAGAGTTTCAGCTTTCTCAGGATTCTGCTACACAAATGTTTTCTCCCTTATTACAAAGAAAATATGATAAATTGGTGAATTTTCAAACTGGAAATATAAAATTTTCATATACTAATCACCTAGATTTAGGAGTTATTAATATTTCACTACATTTGCCTTATCTATTTTTTTCTGAAATATCTTATATTACAAGCATTATAATATTTAGTTTGTAAATACTTCAGTATAATTTCTAAAATATTAAGACATTTCTTACATAATCACAATACTATGAAATGAATAACCTAATTTCCTAACATTGTCCAATAATACATCTATATTCAGGTTGTCTCCAAAATATCTTACTTATTACTTTGTTCATACCAAGATCCACCCAAGATACACATACTACACTTGGTTGTTATGTATCTTCTAATTTGGTGCAGTTACCTCTTCTCCCTCCATTCTGTACTTATTTTATTATTTCCTGATAGTATGTTTGAACTTACTCTTCTAATTTTCATATATTCTATAAACTGGAAACTAGAAATTAATCTAGAGACTTGATTAGATTTATGATAGATATGTTTGGCAAGAATAGTTTGTAGATGTGTAAAAGACATTAAGATCTTTTGAAAACATTAAAACAAGGTAATGAGGATAAAGGATTCATATATATTGAGTGCTTCTACCATGTACTTTTGAATATATGATCTTAAGCTGGGGGTGTTGCTTAGTGGTAGAATTTGTGTTTAACATGCATGAAACCCTGGGTTCAATCCCCAGCACAAACAAGCAAATGTTATTTCATTAATCCTTGCAATAACTCTGTGGCAAGGGATCATCTAACTTTTTGTTGTGTTTTGTTTTTGTACTGAGGATTGAATTCAGGGCTCCTTTGCCATTGAGCTACATTCCCAGACATTTTTGATGTACTTATTTATTAATTTTTATTTTGAGGCAGGGTCTCGCTAATTTGTTAAGTTACTGAGGCTGACCTTGAACTTGCAATCCGCTTGCCTCAGACTCCTGAGTCATTGGGTTTGCAGGTGTGTGCTGTTGTGCCTGGCTGAACATTACCCAATTATTAAAGAGCAAAGTTAAAAAATACAGAAAGAAAAGGAAAAGAAACAGGCCCTTTATCTTTACATAAACATAAGAATTAACAAATCACTTCCTGTCTGTGTCAGTCTCTTATATAATGAGAGCAACACATTAACTTGGTTAAAGTTCTTTACAGTACTAACGTTTTTTATCTTTATCTACATAAATTTCTCAGTATTATCAAGTTTTTACTTTAGATTATGAGAGATGTCATTTAAACATGACTTACATTTAAAATATATACATACACATTCTCAGGTCAAATAATAACTTGTTAATCCATCTATAGCTTTGACTTCCATAAGTCTAGGGTCTCCTTGAATGATTCCTACATCAGAAAATTTGTCCTGTCAAACATCTCTTGAATTTTTTATTAGAAAAACTTGATTAAAGTCTAAAACCCCTTACTGTGTGGAAACATGTTGCTGGTGGTTTGTTGTTTTTATTAAAGTCTGCTTTTGCACCTTTAGAAAAGATATTAGAAATAAGAAAAAGTGGTTAAAAAAATACTGGTAGAGTTCTCCCAGTAGCTTACCAAAAGAAGAAAGTATTTTGGAGAAGAGAGTTAAATTCTGTCAGATATTACTGATGGTGAGAAAAGATCATGCCTGAGAATTGACTATTCATTCATTCATTCATTCATTCATTTAGTTATTTGTGTTTACTGGGGATCAAACCCATGGCCTCATGCATGCTAATAGGCAGATGCTTTACCACCAAACTATGTCCTCAGCCTGACCATTAGATTTAACAACACAAAGATCATTGGTAGACCATGCACTGTGCTAAGCACTTCATATGTAACATTTAATTTCCATAGTTATCCTGTGAAATAGATAACTTACTAAGCCCACTTACAGATCAGGAAACCGAGGCTCACAGAGGTAACTTACTCAAGGACATAAAGCTAGGAAATAGAACTAGAATTTAAATCTACTTAAAACTAAATCTGCACTGTTCATCTAATACAACAGCCATGGGGCTTGAGATGTAGCTCAGTGGTAGAACACATGTCTAAAATAATGTAAAAGGCTCTGGTTCAATCCGCAGCACTGCCAAAATAATATCACCAATACAAGAGCCACTAACTACCTGTGGTTATTTACATTAAAACTAAAATTAAATTCAAAGTTCCTCAGTCACACTAGTCAAATTTCAAAAGCTTAGTAGCCATATAGGTTGTAACTTCTGTAGTACTCTAGAGCCTATGATCTTAACAATTGCACATAAACCCTCCCAGTTTACAAAGTTACCACCTTTTTATTTATATGTATGTGCATATCTGTCTATATATTTCATTTAAATCATTTCATTAAACTTTTCATCTGAAATTAAGACTGACAGTTTTTTTTTAAATCAGATAAGTTGATTCCAGCAGCATTATATTGGTATTTATATTCCAAGCAGTGTAGTCATAAAATTTTGTATTATAGGAGTTCAGAAGGATGTAACTAACATGTTGGGATAATCAGTAATCCTTTATTAATACAGGAACTTTAGTGCCGCAATAACTGTATATTAATAGCGTAAGTGGTATTACTCTGTTGGTTATGTTGGCTAAGTAAAATTGAAGTCTTTTAACACTTTAAAGGAGGAGCAGCAGAAAATAGAAACTATTCATAACCCACTTGAATCAAATGTATGAAATATGATATGTCAAGAGCTTTGTAATGTTTTGAACAACCAATAATAAAAAAAAAAGAAAATAGAAACTGTGATTCTTTTAAGAGAATTAAGTATTTAAATACCTCCTCACTTTTGTCTGTTCAGTTACTAGTGTTTGTATGGCCAAGTTTTTTACATCAGATTTATTATTTTGGACTCTATTATTTTGGAATGTAAATTCCACGAGAGAATTGGTCAATATAAGAATTACTAGGTGACCTTATTTATATCATTTTAAATCATTTTCTTCAAATGTTTTCTTTCTTTCAGATAATAACTTGTTTAATCCACAGCTCTGCCCAAAACAAACAAAAAACCCCTATGATATAACTTGAAATAGCTGCTTTAATTCCTATTTTGTATGTATTCTATTTTCTTGTTAAAATATACTATAGTTGAGTTAGAGGATCTAACATTGTGAAGTAAAGATGATTAATACAGATTGTATATGATAAGAATTGATTTTCCATTCAGGTTCTGCTTGAAAAGTTACAACCTCCAGAAAATCTCTGCGGTCATATAAAATCCAGAATGACGGTTCTCCACCTCACAGTAGCATGTGTAATAATTGTAATGGGTAATCAATTTTTAAAGGTTAAATACTAAATATAGCATCTGGCTCTTTAAATGTTAAATTAAGAAAAAAATATTCTTATCAAATGAGGCTTTACCCTCCACCAAAGTCAGTTTGGCAGGCCTGCGTTTTCTTTCGTTCAAAGTGACAAGTTCTGTAGTTGTCACTATCTTATTCATACCAGCAATTTGGGAATCAGGGTATATTTATAAATGCTGTCTGGCAAAGGTTGTGTGCTCTTGACCCAAAAATCTGATACGAGGTGTTATGTGAACTTCATTCAGTAAGCTCTCTAGTTACTTATCAAATGCCCAACTTTTTTTTTTTTTTCCTCCAGCATAGTTTGGGGAAAAAATGGTCCTCAAATTTGAAAGTAGATGCTTTTTGAACCAGAATATTAAATTTCTTTACTAAAAATGTAGACTTATTTAAGTTAATAAAAGGAATTTTCATAACCTCTTGAGTGGGTAGTTATGTATTCTAGTGACATTTTATTTCCAGATATTGTAAAACTCAAACTCAAAGTGATGGCAAGCAAAATATTTTTGAAACGTGACAACCCCCCCATCCTACCCTCAGGCAAAGTCTTTATTATTTTTAACAATTGTATTTTCAAGGTTGAATTTCAGAATTAATTAGATGGGAATTTTTCTCAGTTTGCCAAATACTTTAAACTTCTAAATAAATTAACTTAAACTTTTAATTTATCATTAATTTTGCTTTCTTATTAATTGAACTAGTCATTTTTAAAGCTTAAACTAATTTAGGTTGTTAGCTAAAATATAGACCATGCTTTTTTCAGCTTGTTGGCTTTTTCACTTATTTAAGGAAAAATAAAGTTTAGACAAAGAAATGTAAAGGTACACATTTGGATGTAATTTAAACCTCATTTTGATGACTGTTGGCTTAGTGATTATAGATTCTGTTCCAGTATTGTTTTCAATAATAGTGTTACTATAGCAACTAATATAAATGCTACTCTTTAAAGGGGGAAAAGCAAAACCTCTGCACTGATTTGTGTTGTATATTAGGATGAAATTTTTCTTTATTAACTTTTATAGCTTGCTCTGGAGTTTGCAGAATTGTTTTCCCTTGAAGAAATAACCTGAGGATCCTGTTACAAATACTTTTTTGCCCTCTTAATCTCATCATTTGTTTTTTTAATTCATCGAGTGCTGCAATTAATTTAAAAGGGGAAGATGCAGAAAATTGTGTCTTACACAGCACCCTGGAAGAAAGATTTCTGTTTTTCTGCTTTTGAAATGTATAAACAATTTCTGTTTTTAAAAATAACTGATTTGTACTGTATTAAAATGAAGATGATGGCGAGCATACCTGTCTAAGTCCTTGAGTATTATTGATTACTATATAGGCAAGTGACTAAAATACACCAAAATTTATCTAATTTCATTGCAGATTTGATAATAATTAAAATAGGAAACAGTCTTATTGTCTTAAAATAACTCTTAAGGGAATAAATAAATAGATAAAGTTTATATATATAATGTAAGTATTGTTCAGCCTTTAAAAGAAGGTAGCTAGGCACAGTGGGGCATGCCTACTAATTCTAACTACCACTTTAACATAATCCCATTTTTGTGCAAAGCTATGTGTGGAGTAATAGATAATCAATATAACTGGTGGTTATATCTAGGTTTTGTAATTAGATATTAGTATTGTTTTCATTAATTTTTTAAAAAATTTATTTGAAAAGAGTGATTATGGTAGCCAATAGAAACAATGTGAAGTTTTTTTTTGGTTTGATGGAAAGAAGGAGGTAATATTTTAGCAAATAATCCAAAATTTTGTAGTGGTAGAAAACAAGTCACATGAACTTTTGTTTTGACTTCCTGGCATTTCAATCAACAGTTGGGCAAAAGGAATGTTATTTTATGGGCAGAGCTGAACCTCCAGCATAATCTGACCTTAATTAGGCAATCATGTTTGATTTGACTTGATAGTCTGGAATTGGTGGGAAGACATTAAAATCAGGGATTCCCCAAATTAATAACTCCTAAAGATGAAAATTATAAAATAGTGCATGTCAGATTTATAGTAAAAGAATGAACTTGCTTTTCACAGGTTTGTTTCTGAGAATTGTTAGTCGATGTTTTTATATTTTCTTTTATTAAATTAATATATGCTTGTTCTTAAAAAAAAACTTCCAAAAGCATAAAATTGTTAAATGTGATAGAGAAATAAACCTACTAGAATCCTTCAGGTGATTATCTTTTTATTTAAAAGAGTAGATCTGGGAAATGGAGGAACCATACCTCAAGAAAACAAACATTCCTCATAGTATGTTAGAATAAGCACTTAACCAGTAATTAGGTTAGGATTCTGTAAATTTAGTTTCTATTCCCAGCTAGTCCTTAGCTGTGTGATTGAAAGATGTAATATTCTTCTCTGGTCCTTAATTTCTATTGATTCTAAGATAATTTGGGCTTTGAGACTATAAGATGCTAAAGACTGACATGATAAAGCTTCCTGATATCTGAGATATTTTTATAAGGATATATATGAGTGTATGTGTATACATACAAGCACACATGCATTTTTTCCTTCAACCATAAAAAAGTAATTAATGTATGAATTGTGGTGTTATAATTAAGAAATAAATACTATACTTAATGGATATAGTGTTCATTTTCCAAGAGTTGGATATTTTCTTTAATTCTGCTATACTGAGATCATCCTGTTAGGCCTCTGAGCAAAAAGTATTTTGTCCATGTTCAATTTAAATTCATAGTTAGGCTAAGTTATAATAAGACCCAGTTTTATAGAGAGAATAAATCAGAGGCACAGACTGAAATAATTTGGTTGCTAGTACTTTTGGTCTTTTGCTTAGGTAGCTTTCATAGTGAAATGAATTGATACTGACTGTGGTTAAGATCATCATTTATTGCTAGGCAGAATTAAAATTAAGGATTATCCATAGTACATTTGAACCTTATAATTTATTTGTTATATTGTAGAACAGCTGACTTCTCTGTCTTTGGCATGGTTACTTTTTTAAAAAAATATGAGTGTTATCTTGTTGTATTATACCTTTCTCTTCAGTCATGCTTTGGGGAGGTGGACATGGGAGTCACACATCTAAGGAAATGTTATCTTTTAATGGAGTGAATCAGTGCAACAGGTGTTTTTTTTCCTACATGCCTGGTCAGTAACTTTAGAGACTGATCTAGTGATACTAAATTTGTTCAATGTGGCATAGGCCACACCTTTGGATAGCAGATTTCTACACTGGATAAGGAGAGAAGTATTTAGCCAGGTGTAGTGGCACACTCCTGTAATCATAGCAACTGGGGAGGCTGAAGCAGGAGGATCACAAGTTCAGGCCAACTTCAGCAACTTAGCGAAACCCTGTCTTAAAATAAAAATAAATAAAAAGGACTAAGGGGTAGGGGTTGTGGCTCATTGGCAGAGCACTTGCCTAGCATGTTGAGGCACTGGGTTTGATTCTCAGCACCACATATCAATAAATTTAAAAAAGAGGGGTGTCCATTGACAACTAAAAAAAATATTTTAAAAGACTGAGGATGTAGCTCAGTGGTATAGTGCCCCTGGAGTCAATCCCCAGTACCTTGCCCTCCCCCCAAAAAAAGAAGAGAAGTGCTTAGTTAACTTTCAAAGGAACTAAAGTTGGCATCTGTGTATTCTACCAGTGAACTTCCTTGAAGCCCTCCTTTTGTATGGTTTATTTTGTTTTGGTACCAGGGATTGAACTCAGCCCTTTTTTTTTTTTATATATGGGAACAGGGTCTTGCCAAGTTGCTAAGGCTGGCTTTGAACTTTTGATCCTACCTCAGCCTCCTGAGGCACTGAGATTACAGGCATGCACCACCACACCCAGCTGTATGATCTTTTAGTGTTTTCTAATAGTCTCTTTAGTCTAACAAAGGAAGTAGCACATACTACATGTCAACATGAATTATTATATAGTCTCAATTACAGCTGTGTCTATTAAGAAAATTGGTTCCATGATTGTTTTAAGTGTTTATTGGGATAACAAGATAAAAAGTTGTTTACATGATATAAATGTTAAAATATATAGAATTAATGTCAGTATTTGCTATTGTATAGAAGAAAATTTAGGGCCTCGTGATCTGAATTTTTCACCTTGACTTATTTAATAGACATTTATGTTCCTACCATTTTGGTGTGATTAAATATGTAAAGATAATTCTTTTCAAATGTGGGTCTTCTCTATAGTAAAAATGGATGCATTAAGTATCACTAGAATTAATTTAATGTACTATATACCTTCCACTACCTACATTTGTTCATTATGTTGTTTACTGAATTAACAATTTAGAATGTGTATTCTTGGAGAACTTATTTTTTAAAACATGGAAAATCTTTTTTAAAAATGAGTTAGTGTGTCTTTTATATATTCGGGTCTTCATGTGTGATTTTCTTAATTTTTAATGTTTTTATTGACACAGAATGCTACTTTAGTGTCCTTACTGAAAATATGATTATTCCAATTTTTAAGCATTTGATTTTTAACCTTAAAAGACTAACCCAGGACACCATGCATTTAAAAAATGCACTATGATAATAAGTTATTGAAGAATGTTTATCAGTTGAAATTTGACTCATGGATCCTTAACAGTGCAATTTATATTTGACTTTTTTATAATAGAAATATAAAGATTATATATTCCAGTTAAACTTTCTTGTATCTGTTTAGATTAATTTAGATTTAGTTTTTGCTAGTATAGTGCTTGGTAGCTAAAGTGTTTGCGAAAATAAAGTTGTTACATATGTATGAACAGGAGTAGCCATGATTTTTAGCACAGGCATCCACTATAATCACTTACTTAAACAGAATTGTATTAGCATTTATCAACTCAGTTCTAAGCACAAAAGGTATATGAACAAATTTTTTTTTCTAAGTTTGGGAAAAAAGACTTTGAAAACTGAAAAGTGGTAAATTTAAAAAATTACATCTCTCAAACATGTTATGTAAACATGAAATTCTGATGTAAGAGTACGCTGTTGCATGTTTTATGACTGTTCCTAAGTCATTTATAATATATATTAGACATGTGAAAAGCAGTCTTAACAGTTAACCAGCAAACTATGGAGACGTGAGACAGAGGTAGAAAATAATTCTCTATTATTTCAACCTCTCTAAACAGGATACTATACTTGCAGAACTTCTTCAAATACATAAAGAACACATTGTAGGATATCATGAACATGATTCTCTTTTGGACCACAAAGAAGAGGAGGAGTTGACTGAAGAAGAAAGAAAAGCAGCTTGGGCTGAATATGAAGCAGAAAAGAAGGTAGTTCACTAAAAATGCTTTTGAGGCTGGATGCAGGGGCAAACATCTGTCATCCTAGCTACTTTGGAGGCTAAGGCAGGGCAGTTGCTTGAGCCAGCAGTTCCAGACCAGCCTGGGCAGCACAAGAAGACCCACAGAAAATAAAATTTTTAAAAACACTTCATTTGAAAGAGCAGTGAGGAAGAAAAGGGTCACATTTGAAATGGGCAATAATATAGTAGGTCTTCAGGTACAGGGTCCCCAGTTCTGAGTATCAGTTTATTGGCTACAGATACATTTGGTAGTAAAGTAGGAGAAGACATAGGGAAATAATAGTTTACACTTAAAGAGTGGTAACCCCACTTCTTAGCAGTTGGTGAATTGAGAGTTGAGTAGGAAGCTACATATTTAGCATTACTTAGCTTGTTACTACCATATGTAGTCACATACAGGAGCTTAGAGTTTGGAAGTAGGAGTTGCTTTAGCATGTATACCATGAAGTCTAAATTTTGGCTGAATACCTGAATGCAAAGTATTTTCTTATTGGATATTAGTGTCATCTCCAGCAGCAACTTTATTAAAATAATTCCATGTTTGTTTTAAACACCAACCCACTAAAGCAACAAAAAATGTGCCTCAGCATGGGAAACCTTATCCTAATACCTGAATCCTTTTTAAACTCCTAACTCATTGTACCAAACTTCTTTAATGTTAACGTGATGTTAGGAGTCTCATCAGAAATCACTGAATTGCCTCATTCTGTGGGAATTATTAGAAAAAAAGAATACACCTTTAGGAGTTAAAGCTTTCCATGTAATAAGATCTTGGTCTCGGGTGAAAAGGGTGTTTTGTTTGTGTGTGGAAGAGTGTTAATAATTTCCTAGATCTGAGAACATGGATTCTTTTCTAAACCAGTAGGTGATGTAGAATTTCAAGTTTTAAATCACAATGTGAGAAGTGCATAATTTTTTTGTTTTTAGGGACTGACCATGCGTTTCAACATACCAACTGGGACCAATTTACCCCCTGTCACTTTCAACGCTCAGACTCCTTATATTCCTTTCAATTTGGGAGCCCTGTCAGCAATGAGTAATCAACAGCTGGAGGTAAGACATGAAGTACAAAAGTAGTTTAACATGAATTAAAGGCAATTTCAAATGCCTTGTTGTTGAGGGTTCCCTATGCAGGAATATCACATTCTCCAAACGATTACCTCTGAATAGACCAAGAAATTTTTTTTTTATTTGTTGACCCTTTTGAACCAATATATTATAGTAAAATGCAGCTTGTTCAGAGCACAAGGGAATCAGTCCTTGAATTAATGCAGTTTGAATTATTTTAATTAAGGAACAATAGGGCAGCCGAATGGCTAGGGAAATAGCACTTTAATCAGTTATAAAATATTTGAAATAAACACATTCCATTCTTAATATTTGAAAGTAGGACAAGTACATGCCTATTTATATTCTAATACAATGTAGAAGTACTACTGAATATATAATGTCCAGTTTTGTCAAATAAGTTATTTAAAACTACAATCAATTATGAATTAAATAGGAAACATTGGGTTTGAGGGTTTTTTCCATTTTAATTGGCACATTATAATTACACATAATAGTGGGATTCACTATCATATATTCATACATACATACAATATAAAAATACAGTTTGTTCCCTGGTATCTACCCTTTCTCTCTCCACTTCCCTCCCTTAGGTTTCTTTCCTTGTCTGTACTGGTCTCCCTAGGATTGGGTTTTATTATACTAGTAGTTTAATAATTGAATCTGTGTTTTCCTTTTTTAAATGTGTTTATGTAGTCATTTAAATGACTGAATTATTGGTACAATAAAACTCAAGTTTTTATTTTCCTAACAAGACACCTTTGGCATTGAGGGGTTTTACTCCTCTTTACTGAAGCTGAAATTTGCTTTTCCCATCAATTATTTAAGATTTTAAAACCAAGTGCTATCAGTCGGCAAGAGGAAGGATCCCTATACCTTAAAACTGTGCTGTCTTTCTTCCCTAACTTATTTCTTACATTCTTCTAGGACCTCATTAACCAAGGAAGAGAAAAAGTTGTAGAAGCTACAAACAGTGTGACAGCAGTGAGGATTCAGCCTCTTGAAGATATAATTTCAGCTGTTGTAAGCTAATTGGCAATTGTATTATTTCAACCTCAAATTTTTGTACCTCCCCCCACATATCATTTGTCTTAATTTTTAATTGTAGTTTGCATTACTACTTTTGTGGGGGAAAGAATATAATTCTTACAGCTTGATTTGCAGTAGTGAAGTACTAGTAAACTGGATAGTAGTCCCAAACTATAATTCAGCAATTTTACATAGATGTTGGAACAAAAGAGAAATGGGTAGAATCTAAGAATTAAGAAATTAACCATAGAGATGGATATGTTGTTTGCATAAATTTAATTACCAATTATGAAAATTAAATCCAAATAGTTTTTTTTTTCCATTCCAGAGATAGCCAACCCATGCACAACATAGAACAACTTAGAACCCTGCTTTTACATCACTGTTTTCTTTAGAAAAAAAAAAAATAAAGGAAAGAAGGGTGGCAGAGAATTTGTAAAATCCTGAATATCTTTAAGTACTGTGATTATTTTCTCTCAGTTGTACAGCCATAAGGATTAAATAGAAATTTTTTTTCTTTTAGTGGAAAGAAAACATGAATCTCTCAGAGGCCCAAGTACAGGCATTAGCATTAAGTAGACAAGCCAGCCAGGAGCTTGATGTAAAACGAAGAGAGGCAATCTACAACGATGTACTGACAAAACAACAGATGGTAAGAGTTCTGACTATCTCTAGGTTATGTTTAATTTTCTTGAATTTGTAATAATAGGCTTGCATGACAGCTGTGTCAGCCCTCCTGTGAAGCAATGGATGGTATTCTAGAAAAAAGTTTGTCAAAAACCTAGTAATATCGAGGAAAGATAATATATTCATTACAAAGGAGCAACAACTTCCCAAATGGATATTCTTGCAGTTTGTGCTGGATCTGTTTCATATAATTTTAAGTTTTTGTATATTCTGGACATCTATATAGGAATTTTGCCAGACTTTCATCACCTTTGCTATTTTTTAAACAACTTCAAAAAAGTATTCTTTTCAATGTATTTAATTTGAGAATAAGAAGTGGAGCTCTGGATGATATATCACAAGTTCCAGTGAATTATATAGTTCTTCAGAAAGCTAGGATATTCCAGGATCCTTGATCATCTTCCCCAGCTCAGTTGTTTGCCAGCCATCTGCCTTGCACTGGGAAATTTCAACTCTTGACACCAGGGAATCAACTTCTGTGGCATGAATTTTACTTAGAAAGCAGGGCAGAATTGTGTGGTTTTAGATGATCTTAGGAAATTTGAGATATTTCAGGTAGGAATTATTCCTATTACAAGTGCTTTTCTCTTTAGTGTTTGTCACTGAAATGTTTATTTGTCTGTCATCATGTGAAATATTCAAAAGAAGGACAAAGAAAGGAGATTTGACAAAAAGTGCTGTAACTAATACTTGAGACTAATCATGGTACAGGACAGGTTACTATGGCAACTAACCTAAATGCTCCTTGCAATACAATAGTCAAGTCATTAAGAGAATTTAGCCCTAAATGGTGTTACTAACTGGTTTCTACAGTAATGGTCCTGTGAATGCCGTCAAATTAGTAATGGTGATAACAATAATCTGTTTTCCTTTTGGTATGGTACCCCCTTAACAAATTGATTTTAACTCAAAACTTGATACTTGCCTCTTTGAGACAGGTCATGCACTTGTAACAACTCCCTTTTCTCTCTATAGTTAATCAGCTGTGTTCAGCGAATACTGATGAACAGGAGGCTCCAGCAGCAGTACAATCAGCAGCAACAGCAACAAATGACTTATCAGCAAGCAACACTAGGTCACCTCATGATGCCAAAGCCTCCAAATTTAATCATGAATCCTTCTAACTACCAGCAGATTGATATGAGAGGAATGTATCAGTCCGTGGCTGGTGGTATGCAGCCACCACCCTTACAGCGAGCACCACCCCCAATGAGAAGCAAAAATCCAGGACCTTCCCAAGGGAAATCAATGTGATTTTGCACTAAAAGCTTAAAGGATTGTTAAAATCATAGAAAGATCTTTTATTTTTTTAGGAATCAATGACTTAACAGAACTCAACTGTATAAATAGTTTGGTCCCCTTAAATGCCAATCTTCCATATTAGTTTAAAGTTTTTTTAAATAGGGCATACCATTTCTCCCTGACATTTGTCAGTGATGTTGCCTAGAATCTTCTTACACACATTGAGTACAGAAGATATTTCAAATTGTTTTCAGTGAAAACAAGTTTTTCCATAACAGTAACAGCTCCACAGATTTCCTCTCTAAATTTTTATGCCTGCTTTTAGCAACCATAAAATTGTCATAAAATTAATGAATTTAGGAAAGAATAAAGATTTATATATTCGTTCTTTACATATGAAAACACACAGCTGAGTTCTTAGAGTTGATTCCTCAAGTTATGAAATACTTTTGTACTTAATCCATTTCTTGATTAGAGTGATTGAAATGGTCTTAATGTTCCTTTGACTGAAGTCTGAAACTGGGCTCCTGCTATATCATCTCTGTGCTTGAAAGTTAGAAACTAAGGGTTATCTTTGACACAGAATTGTGTGCAATATTCTTAAATACTACTGCTCTAAAGTTGGAGGAGTCTTGCAGTTATCTTAGCATTGTATAAACAGCCTTAAGTACAACCTAAGAAGAGAATTCCTTTTTCTTCTTTAGTCTTTCTGCCATTTTTTTTTATTTTCAGTTATATGTGCTGAAATAATTACTGGTAAAATTTCAGGGTTGTGGATTATCTTCCACACATGAATTTTCTCTCTCCTGGCACTAATATAAAGCACATCTCCTAACTGCATGGTGTCAGTGCTAGTGCTTCATCCTGTTGCTGGCAGTGGGATGTGGACTAAGAAAATCAAGTTCTAGCATTTTAGGAGGTTAACACTGAAGTTGTGGTTGTTAGGTTCACACCCTGTTTTATAAACAACATCAAAATGGCAGAACCATTGCTGACTTTAAGTTCACATGAGGAATGTGCTTTAACAATTCCCAGTACTGTCAGTATTGTGAAATAGTTCCTCTTAAAGATAAGGATCACTGGCTTCTATGCTCTTCTTTTCTCTCATCACCATGTCCCTTTCCCCCAGTTTCCTTACATTTTCTTAAATTGTTTGATATCTTTTCAGTTTAGATCTTTGAGGCAATTTTCTGATCAAATGAATTCATCTAATACCCTTTCATGTGGTTTTATGAGAAAATCATTACAGTTCTTATTCCTCTGGGTCTGTAAAAAAAAAAAATGACCTATAATTTTATTCGTGTTTGATTTGATTGCTTGAGTTCCTCAAAGGAAACGATTGTTTTTGACTATGGGAGTCAACTCAACATGGTAAAACCATTTTTGAGATGGTGATGTAACAGGTAGTAGAAATAGCTACAGAATTCGCAAAACAAGAAAGCCAGGTGGAGGATTTGTTCTAGGTATCACTGGATTAGAATGAGTTTAATGTTAGTTAAAACTGTTTTGAGTTATTTGGATAATAAAGAGATTTCCATTTTTATCTTGGAAGAACTAGTGGTAAACCATCCAAGAGCACTAGGTTTATGATATAAAATTTGTGAGGTTTGGTGGATCCATCCTCCCCCCAACCTTCCTGTGGTAAGACATAACTAACAAATTCCATGTATTTGGATGTTATGCCAGCCAATCAAATTTATTTAATTGGGGTGGGGGCAGATGTGTGTTTATTGCTTTAAAAGAAATGAAAAGGAAGATTTATGAGATGAATTTTTGAAGGCAGAATGCTCTGGCTGACTGTTATCAGTTGGTATTTCTACAAGTCCAGAATACTTTAAACCTGATTTACTAGACCTAGGAATTTTCAACATGGTCTAATTATTTACTCAAAGACATAGAAGTGAAAATTTAGGCAACCTTCTAAACCTTTCTCACCGTGGATGAAACTATGACTGAAAGAATAATACTTAGAAGGATTAATTGGAAATCAGAGAGTTTGAAATAAAACTTGGACCACTTTGCATACACTCTTCTCACTTGACATTTTAGCTACATAATATGTACTTTGAGTATAACATCAAGTTTAACAAATATTTAAAGACAAAATCACATCAATAAAATACTAAAAAACTCATTTTTATATTTGTTTTAGATGTTTTAAATAGTTGCAATGGCTTAAAAATGACGATTTAAAATGTTGCTTGTAATACAGTTTTGCCTGCTAAATTCTCCACATTTTGTAACCTGTTTTATTTCTTTGGGTGTAAAGCGTTTTTGCTTAGTATTGTGATACTGTATATGTTTTGTCCCAGTTGTATAGTAATGTTTCAGTCCATCATCCAGCTTTGGCTGCTGAAATCATACAGCTGTGAAGATTTGCCTTTGTTTCTGTTAGACTGCTTTTCAGTTCTGTATTGAGTATCTTGAGTACTGTAGAAAAGATGTCACTTCTTCCTTTAAGGCTGTTTTGTAATATATATAAGGACTGGAATTGTGTTTTTAAAGAAAAGCATTCAAGTATGACAATATACTATCTGTGTTTTCACCATTCAAAGTGCTGTTTAGTAGTTGAAACTTAAAACTATTTAATGTCATTTAATAAAGTGACCAAAATGTGTTGTGCTCTTTATTGCATTTTCACAGCTTTGAAAATCTGTGCACATATTGTTTTATAGAAAATATATAGCTTTTGATGTCCTATTTAATGGTGGTTCTTTTGCACAGTTAGTTATTTAATACTGGGAGGTCAAGAAGTTTGGTTTTTGAATCTGTAATATACTAAATTCTGTAAAAGGAGATCTCTAACCTCAAAAAGAATTTACATACCAGGAAACCTATGTGTGTTTGTGTTAGTTTTGGTTGTCTGTGTGTAATCCAGCACCATTTCCTGCTTCCCAACAGTTGTGTCATTCATTTAAGTCAACAGGGCTACCAACCCACACTTGATACAAAAGCTTCTTACCATCTAGAAGTCATATCAGGTAGATGGAAACTGTATTGCCTGGCCTCAGAGAAGCTGTGTATTTTACAGACTTCCCTTAGCTATTCTCATTTTCCCTCTTTTGTCACAAATTTAGATCTTTTTTGTATTCCAAACCAAACTTTAAAATAAATTATTTACCTATCTCAATAACCTTTGTTTCCTTTCAGGGTAGCAAGTTGTGAGACTGTAGATACCTATTCTCACAGTAAAATACGTCAATCCTTTTACGAGTTTATTTCACTGAAAATTATGTTCAGGTTATTACCCACCATATTTTACCAAACTCATTCTGAAGTGATTTTTAGCTATCTCTAAATCAAATCTACCCTTAGGGAATCAAAAAATTTCCACCATTGATACTTTTCAGAAGTCTATAATCTGAGCCAATCCCAGAGGATTGATCACATTTCAGAAATGCTTTCATCTGTGCAACATTATAATATATGCTATTATATGGGGGTGAATAAAAGTTAAAAATCCAAAATATATACTGTGTCTAATCTCAATATTTGCCAGGTAACCAAACTCTTGGTATCACTAGTGTTGTATCTAACAGTGGGATAACACCCTACCCCTAAGAGTTTTACTCCCCAGGGTATGCATTGCCATACAGTTCCCTTGTGATACATACTGCCACATCCTCTCTCTGGAATAACCTTCCTGACACACTGATCTACTAAGCTAAGGGAATTATCCTTCCTCCTCTCACTCTAGGGATCTAGATTTCTTGATAGTGACCATTACATAACACACCAAAGAGGAGAGTAAATAATTGAGGCCCTTATTAAAGATAACAAGGTCACAACTTTGTTTGAAAGGATGAAGGTCTAAGGCAAATTGGTTTTTTGTTGTTTGTTTGTTTGTTTGTACTGGGGATTGAACGCAGGGGCACTTCACCAAGGAACCCTTTTTATATTTTGAGTCAGGGTTTCCCTAAGTTGTCTAGGCTGGCCTCCAACTTGTGGTCCCCTTGCTGAGGCAAATTCTAAAATTCTGTAGGCGGGTCCTCTTTAATACTCAGAACATATCAGAAGCAATCTACTCTGCAACACTTTTTCTGCTGGATGTTCTGCCCTTACTTCCTCTCCCTGATAGAAATATGTAAGGGAGAGAGGAGCTTGGCCATAAGCCTCAGCAAAACATATCAGATGACTACAAAGAGACTTCAACCTATTAAATATGCCCAGCCCTGTCCCTGTAGTCTTCACATTAAATGCATGTTGGTTTTCAAGAAGGGTGAAGAGAGATGGCTCGTTAAATGCAAGGATGGGATTTGTTTCAGATATATGAGGAGAAAGTATAGTATTGAAGGGGAACAAAGGTGGGGAAGGATAGGGAAAGAGACAGACTATATTGGAGAGGATTGATGGCCTTGAAATCCTGAATGAGTAATTCAATATAAGAGGATAACAAGGGTTTGTGAGGGGGATAATATGCTCAAAGTAGCAGGTAAAGATGGTGATTTGGGCTGAGGTAATTTGAATGGGTTAGAATGCAAAGTGAAGAAAGATGTGAGACAGGAAGATAGATAATGAATCCAGGCATTCAGTGACCAGACTACACACAATTTGAAGCACAAAGAGGAAAAAAAGTCACTAGAAATTGTATAGAATAGTGAACTTTTTAAATAGTATATAAGAAAAATCATTATTTCCTTTTGCTCTTCCCCCAAGGAGCCCAACTTTGTTCAGGATTTATGATTTTACATACCAAAGTTCACTTACTTTTGGGGGGATTGAACCCAGGGGTACTCTACCACTGAGCTACACCCCCAGCCCTTATTTTCTCTGGAGACAGGGTCTCACTAAGTTGCTGAGGCTGGCCTTGAACTTGCCATTCTCCTTTCTCAGCCTCTGGGATGACAGGCGTGTGCCACCACACCCAAGTCATTCTTTTTGATTACTCTCTCAAGCTTCATGATATTTCCATTACTGGCATTCCTATTCTTTAAGTTTTATTATTCCTGATTATACCCTTGCACTTATTTGCAGAAAGTGAGGTTGGTCCATTTGATTATAATTCTCTTTCCTCAAGCCAAATCTTCAAAGAGTTAGATCCATTCCTGTTACTTTTCCTTGAGACCCGTTCATTCACGGTGCTAGTATCTCTGTTGGTAATGTTATATTTATAAGCTTCTCTTAGTGTTTTCAAAGTGCTCTGTGGTTATTATGTGTTAACCTCTATACAACATATCTGTGAGGGATGTGAGGAGAATAATTACATTCTCCTCATGACAATTAAGCTAAAAGAACAAAATCAAATCCATTGCACTTAAGAGGCAGAAGACATTCTAGTTAAGTTCTCTGGATCTTTCATGTCTCATTTTAAAATATGGGACTATAATAATACCTTAACCATAGAAGGCAGAGGTCTGGACCAGGTGATTTCCCAAGTCCCTTTCAGCTCCCAGAGTTAAACTTTGAGCAAAGCAGTGTGAAGCCAAAAGGCCATGTGTTTGTCTAAGGTTACAGGGTAAGTTTGTGAACAGCATTAGAAATCCCTTCCCTTTGACTAACTGTCTCTCCCACTAAGCTGTACCTTTTCTTTTCCTCTGTTTGGAAAAATGAGAGGTCTGACAGGCATTTTAATGACAAAGCAGATAAGTCAGGTTGTAATTGGCTCTAATTACCACTTCCACTAGCTGTAACCTCCTTTATCTTTTGCCCAGAGGCACTCCCAGTGCTGTTTCTTACTGTCTTTGGAACTCATTGCAGAAAATGAAAAAACACATTTAAGGAGCTGATTCCTCAGTGGAAAGAGTGTGACAAAAATCAAGGTAAATATACATAAGCTTTTGTGAAGTCTCACTTTTAAGCCAATAATTGGTAATTTCCCATTGTTTATAACTGAAAAGCCAAGCTAGAGCAATGTTTAAATGGTCTGGTCTGGATAAAGCTTATAGTAAGTCGGAAGCAATACTTTTGTATATTGACTTTTGTGTAACAGCACATGCATACCTTTTGAGGTTTAGGTTTTATAGTTGAATTGTATGACAAAACTAAGAAAACTAATAGAAGAGTGAAATAGTAATCATTTTTTTCTGTACCTGCTTGTCCTCACATGCCAGTAGGAGAGCAGGTAGAAGCCTGTGTCTAGCCTGCTGAATACATTGCAATGAAAGCAAAACCAGGCTTAAGAAATGGGAAAGCCTGGTTTATAACCATCCAAGGTCTTGTTAGTTTATTCCCTACCCTTGGGAGATTTTTCAACTATACTGCATGAAGAGGTTGGGCTTCAAAGGCATTAGTGATGCAGGATCACTTGGATCTTATCTTTCTTAGCAAAGGAAACATTTTTATTCTATCACCAATAGAGTAATTAGCAATATTTTAAAATATCTTTTATAGTTGTAGATGGACAGAATGCCTTTATTTTATTTGTTTATTTTTATGTGGTGCTGAGAATCGAACCCAATGCCTCACACATGCTAGGCAAGCGCTCTACCATTGAGTCCCAGCCCCAGCCCAGTAATTAGCAACTCTATCTGCAATTTACCCCCTTTATTTCTCCAAACTATCTTCTCCCAACTCTACTACACAACACACACCTCTTATGTTCTAATGCCTAAGTATGCATGTGGGGTGAATTGCTGAATCATAGAAAGCTCAAGATGGCAGGGACCTTTCTTGAAAACCATGTAGCCAGCCCCATCCCTTTGCAAGCAAGGAAAACAAAGACCCAGAGCAGGGAAAGATGCCTATGGGCACCCATGTGTTCTAGCTTGTATTCCAGTTCTCATTCCACTCCATTCAGATGCCTTATATTATATTTAAATTCCAACTCATTTTTTCAATTTGCTAGCCATATTAAGCAAATTTTCAGAATAATTCATACTGAACTAAGCTTTAAAATGGGAACTGTTTGTGGTAAGTAGAATATGTGAGCCAAAATAAAAAGGAAATGAATTATTGTGTGACAACTGTAAAATGGGAAGACCCCTGACATATCCCCTAAGCCTTTAATTTGGCAACCAGAGCATTGGGCTCAGGATTTTATTTCAGAGGGAGGGATATTTAATTTGTTTAAAAGGTTCTACTTTTACCACACTCACCATGGTTTAGACCAATAGTCTGTAGGAGCTCTGTTCTATTTTCTGGATTTCAGTGTCCAGTGCTAAGGATGGAATTAGCCTTCCACAGACCAGGGAGGTTTATATACCAAGTACTTCAAAGTCCTCTATTTCAAATAAGAAATGATAAGTCACAAGAAAAGAAAATAGAAAGTTGTGTTAGTATAAGGATCTGTCAGAATGGGGGCAACTATTCTTGATTTATAGAGATGTACCCCAAGGCCCATGAATAGTTTACACATTTCCAAAGAACTAAAATATGGTAAAATTATATCAGTATGTTAGACTTTGGGTGCCTGGTTCTCTGTAAATTTGGGCAAGTTACTTCACTTTTTTAAATCGTCTCACACAGCAATCAAGAATTACTGAATGGGGCTGGGGATGTGGCTCAAGCCGTAGCGCTCTTGCCTGGCATGCGTGCGACCTGGGTTCGATCCTCAGCACCACATACAAACAAAGATGGCGTGTCTGCCGAAAACTAAAAAAAAAATAAATATTAAAAAATTCTCTCTCTCTCTCTTTAAAAAAAAGAATTACTGAATGCCTATTATATTTCAGGTACTATGGCAGTTGCTTTTTAAAATTTCTGTTTTACAGATGAAGAAATAGGTTTAAAATAATTAAATTATTCTCCCAGTGTCACACAACTAACTGGAAGAGGGAGGATCTGGATGATGTGTCTCACCTTAACGTGTGTGTGTGTCACTGAAAAGGCTATAACTCTGACTTGAATCCCAGCCTCTTTTTTTAAATTTAATTTTTTTAGTTGTAATTGGACACAATATCTTTATTTATTTTTATGTGGTGCTGACGATCGAACCCAGGGCCTCGCACATGCTAGGCGAGCGCTCTACTGCTGAGCCACAATCTCAGCCTCAAATCCCAGCCTCTTGCAAACTATTTAGAGTACCTTATCATTTATTCCTTTGCAAATCAGCTCCCCACCTGTCTTGTTTTCACTCTAAGCAAGACCTTAAAGAAACACAACACTCCCGCCTTAGTGTTTTCAAGGCACTTCCTTCTGCTTTGAGTAGTGCCTGAGGGGTTTGGCTTTCACCTTTCATTTCCTTCTGTAATGCCAAGAGGTGTGTGCAAAACCCAATCTGAATACTTTCAAATGTTTTAATATATCAGAACTCATTTTGTGAAGACAGGGTCTCCCCCTGTTGCCCAGGCTGATCTCAAAACTCCTGGCCTCAAACTTGTGGTCCTCCTGCCTCAGCTTCCTGAACAGCAGGATCACTGGCATGGGGTACCATGCTGGTTCTGAACTCATTTTTTATTCTTATTTTTTAAATTATTTATTCTAATTTTTTTATACATGACTGAAATCATTTTCAATGCAGTGGTTTTCTTAGAAGTTCGGTTAATTAACAGTTGAGAACCCTAAATGTTGAAGTATTCTGAACTAATGCACTGTTCATTGTACAACCTGAAAATTTTTAGGTAACATTTGCGGGAGGACTTAAAAAGATAACTAGAATATGAACATGTAGAGATTAAGAAGGGAATCATCTCAGACAGAGGAAGCAGCAGACACAAACAGGCAGGCAGCAAAGAACAGAAGTCAATAGGATAGTTCCAAGAAATGCCATGCTGTCATTGCCCTAATTTAAGTCAATAGTTTCCATAGTGTATAATTTAAAATTAAATGGTAGGCAGAATAATGGTGACCCAAAGATGTTCAAATCCTAACCCCCAGCATTTATAAATATGTTACCTTACATGGAAAAGGAGAATCAAGTTTTATAGATTGAATTAAGTTTAAATATGAGTGTGTTACCCAAAGGCTCATATGTGAGACAGTACAAGAATTTTCAGAGGTGAAATGATTTGATTATGAGAGATATAACCAAATCAACGGATTAACCCATGGATGTGAATTAACTGGGAAGTAACTATAGGCAAATAGGGTGTGGCTGGATAAAGTGGGTCCCTGGGAGTGTGTCTTTGGGATTTACATTTTGTCCTTAGTGAGTAGAACTCTTTGTTTCCTAGCTGTGATGTCCTGAACTTCTTTTCTCTGCCACAGTCTTCTACCAAGATGTTCTGCCTCACCTTGGGCTCAGAGCTATGGAGTCAGCTGACCATGGACTGAACCTATGAAACAGTGAGCCAAAATAAACTTTGCTTTTCTACATCATTCTTGTCAGATCTTTTGGTCACAGTGATGCAAAACACTAATCAGGGGAGATTCTCCTAGATTATCTAGGTGGGCCCAATGAAATCACAAGGATCCTTAAAAGTGGAAAATGGAGGCAGAAACAGTTACATAAAGATGTCATTAGGAAAGAAAGACTTAGATGAAACATTGTGTTGTTGGCTTCAAAGATGGAAGAAGAGGCCCACGGGCAAGAAAAATGAGTAAACTCTAGAACCTGGAAATGTCAAGGAAAAGAAGTTTCAACTAGAACCTTCTACCTACACCTTTACTTTAACTCAGTGAGACTTGCGTTATATTCCTATTCTACAGAACTGTAAGGTAATAAATGGGTGTTGTTTTAAATCAGTGGTGATGTGTTACAGCGGCGGTAGGAAATTATTACAAATGGTTATTAGTATGATACTTAATATTTTGCTCCCTTGTTAGATATGTAAACTCCTTAAGATCAGGAGCCCTTTTCTCACTTTATTATCCTTAGCTCCTGGCACAGAAAAGGTGTGCTATATGTGTTTGATGAATTTATGAGTGAATGTTTTAGTAATCAGATCCCACACAAGGACATTATGGCAATGGCAATTAGTTTTTGTATCCGTGTGTGTGTGTGTGTGTGTGTGTGTGTGTTCTATTTATTTTTCTTTGGAGCTCTTTCTCTCTTTCCCCTTATCTGTTCTCTTATCTCTGCTTCTATTTCTTAATTGGTTGTGACAAAGGACTGAAATGCATCTTGTAATTTTTCATTATGTTTATGGATAAGGGCTTATATTTTCTGTTTATGATTTTAAAAAATAAGTAATATGCTTTATTATAATGAAAAAGTGTTTTATATTCAAGGGCCCCTTCATTTATTAAGTATTTTAATCATGTAAAGAGGTAAGTAATCCTTGATAGAAGTTTCTCCTCTCTGATTTAGGATCATATATAGAACTCAGGAGGTAGAAACATTCTGCAGAAACTGTCCCTTTGTGCCTGCTAGTAGGAATTTGTTATTTGATTGCAGGGCCCACATTGCCCAGACAACATTTGTTTGACTTTGTCTACTCAGAAGAAATAAGATTCCCCATGCCCCTTAGACCAGAGTTATTCACTCTTTTTCCCAGCGCCATCCTCTGTCTGCTGAGTCTTATCATAAGGATGTTTAATGATTGAATGGCTGGGATGCACTGGGAACCCCCCCCCAAAAAAAAAGGATAGAAGGTCTATTGTTCACCTGCAAAACTAAGCCTGCTCCATGAAATGGGATGGCCTAATGAAAGGTAAAATTTGGGGTGGGAAAGTTCTTGCAGTTTCTAGTGTTTGAAATTAGAGAACTCTTCATTTTTAGAAGTGAAAGTACTCTTAGGATCACTTGGCCCAGGGTTTCTCAAACTTTAATGTACAGTATCAGCATTACCTTGGAAAATCCATAAACTTTAGATTCTGATATAGTAAATCTGATGTGGTGCCCCAAAGTCTGAATTTCCAACAAGCTATCCTGTAGTATTAATACCATTGGTCCACAATTCAAGCATTGATAGTAGACCTAAGGCAGCCAGAGATAGGTACCTGTATCTCACATAGGGCACTAGAAAAGTGGGAGATTTTGAACCCATAGCTTCAGTGAACATATCTGAGTTTTCTATGGACAGTTGAAAGACCAAGGTCTTTCTTGGTTTGAGATCCTCAGAACTAGGGGACTAGAGTAAGATGAATTCTCAAGGCAATTTAAGATTTGCAATTTTCTGGGTTGGGGTTGTAGCTCAGAGGTAGAGCTCTCACCTAGCATGTGTGAGGCCCTGGGTTCGATCCTCAGCACCACATAAAATAAAATAAAGATATTGTGTCTATCTACAACTAAAAAATAAATATTAAAAAAAGATTTGCAATTTTCTGATGGCTAGAAATGTTAAAACATTTTTTCATATAATTGTTAGCCATTTGTACTTCTTCTTTTGAGAAGTCTGTTCAGTTCATTATTTATTTATTTATTTTTGGTGTTAAGTGTTTGGAGTTCTTTATCTTGGATTTTTTTGATGGGGGTGGGGGGTATCGGGGATTGAATACAGGGACACTTAACCACTGAGCCACACCTCCAGACATTTTTAAAAATATTTTTTAAGTTGTAGTTGGACACAATATATTTTATTTATTTATTTTTCTTTTTTTGTGTTGCAGAGGATTGAACCCAGCGCCCTGCATGTGCTAGGCAAGCACTCTACCGCTGAGCCATATCCCCAGCCCCATCCCAAGACATTTTTTATATTTTATTTAGAGACAGGGTCTTGCTGAGTTGCTTAGGGCCTTGCTAAGTTGCTGGGGCTGGCTTTGAACTCATGATCCTCCTGACTCGGCCTCCCCAGCTACTGAGATTACAGGTGTGCATCACTACACCTGGCTATATTCTGGATTTTAATGCTCTAACAGAAGAGTAGCGAACCAAGAGTTTCTCTATATGTTTAAATATTTCCCCTATGTTTTCTTCTAGCAGTTGTAAGGTTTCTGGTCTAAATCCCAAGCTTTTGATCATTTGATTTGAGTTTTGTGCAGGGTGAGAGATGGGGATCTAGCTTCATTCTTCCCCATATGTATATCAGGTTTTCCCTGCAACATTGTTAAAGAGGCTGCCTTTTCTGCAATGTTGCAATGTATGTTTTTGTTAAGGATCAGATAACTATATCTGTGAGGGGTTTTCTCTGTGTCTTTTATTTTATTCCACTGCTCTTCATGTCTGTTTTTATGCCAATAACATGGTTTTTGTTTCTATAATTCTGTAGTATAATTTGAGATCAGGTGTTGTGATGCTTCCTGCATCCTCTCTTGTTCAGGATTCCTTTGGCTTTTCTGGATCTTTTATTCTTCCAAATGAATTTTAGAACTGTTTTTTTTCTAATTCATATCAATAGATATCAATAGAATATCCTTGATATTTTAATGGGTATTGAATTAAATCTGTATGACACTTTTGGTAATATGGTCACTTTAATAATATTAATTCTGTCTACCCATGAGCATAGGAGATCTTTCCATCTTATAGTGTCTTCTTCAACTTCATTTTTTTTTTAAATTAATATTTATTTTTTAGTGGACACAACATCTTTGTTTGTATGTGGTGCTGAGGAGCGAACCCGGGCCGCACGCATGTCAGGCGAGCACGCTACCGCTTGAGCCACATCCCCAGCCCTCAACTTCATTTTTCAATGTCCTGTTCTGTAATTTTCCTTGTAGAGAAAATTGATTAGATTTATTCCTAGGTATGTTATTTTGTTTTTTGAAACTATTTTGAATGGAATTGTTCTCCTGCTTTCTTTCTCATCTGATTGGTGTATAGGAAATATATTGATTTTTGTATATTGATTTTGTGTCCTTATAAAATAAATTTTATTTTGTATTTTTAATGTATATAATGTATTGTAATAAGACATATGTATATGGTAAAATAGTACTACAGTGAAAAATTAACATATTCATCATCTCATATGGTCTCCCATCCCTGTCCCATGGCAAGAGCAGCTATAATCTACTCTTTTAGTAAAAATCCTGAATACAATACACTATTATAAGTTATGGTCCTTAGATCTTCCAATTTGCTCATATTACCTATTTAATACTTTGTATCCTTTGAATTAAAGCTCCCAATTTTCTTCTCTTTACCCTGACCTTGGTAACCACTGTTTTATTCTCATTTATTACTTGCAACAATCCTGAGATAGGTACTGAACTTTTTCCCCATTTTGCACATGAGGAAACTGAGGCACAGAAAATGTTAATTGCCCAATTTAAGTGGTGAAGTCAGAATTTGAGCCCAGGCACTCATGGCCCTAAAGCTTGTGCTCTTAAGAAGTATTTCATGCTACCTTAATAAGAATACAAACATAGTTCTTGGTGTAAATGGTGTAGGCCTCAAAAACTCTCCTACCCTAATCAAACACACAAAATATCCCTTCTCTGATTCTTACTCAAACCATGGCCTTATCTCTTCCTCTCTTTTTTGCCAGACCTTGAAAGTATGATATCTGAAGTTTCCCCATCCTCTCATTCACCCTGTATTCCTAGAAACATGGATTCTGCTCAACAGAAGACTTTTGTGTGTGTGTGTGTGTGGTGTTGGGGATTGAACCCAGGGCCTTGTGCATGCAAGGCAAGCACTCCACCAACTGAGTTATATTCCCAAACCAGAAGACTTTTTTAAAAATATTTTTTTAATTGTCAATGGATCTTTATTTTAGTTATATGCGATACTGAGAATTGAACCCAGTGCCTCACACATGCTAGGCAAGCACTCTACCACTGAGCTATAACTTCAACCATGCAGAAGACTTTTTAAATTATAGCTTTATAGTTATACATAGTAGTTTGTTTATCCCAACAAACTCATACATGCATGGAATTTGATTTCAGTTCATGATCCCCTGCTTTTCCCTCTCCACTTTTCCTACTGTCCTCCCTTTCCTCTCCCATTCTCTTGTCTACTAGACTTCCTTTCACTCATCTATTTATTGGTTCTTTTTACCTATGCATAAAGGTGAAATTCCCTGTGGTATATTTATATATGCATATAACATGATTTTTAAAGGATTTATTCTGCGTTGCCTCCCCTTTCCCATCCCTCTATTCTGTCTCTCATTCTTCTTCTTCTACATTACTGATCCAGTAGACATTCTCCTGACAGAAACCAATGATATCCTAATCATAAAATCCTATGACTTTTTCTCAGAAAGAAAATCCTACATCCCCATGGACTAGAGCCACATGAAGTCATGATCTTGCTGGGCATGATGGTACATGCCTGTAATCCCAGCAACTCCAGAAGTTGAGGCAGGGAGGCTGAAAGTTTGAGACAAGCCTCAGCAACTTAGCAAGGCCCTGTCTCAAAATAAAAATTAAAACAATTTTTTAACTAGCTGGGGATGTAGCTCATTGGCAAAGCATCTCTGGGTTCAATCCCCAGGACAAAGAAAAAAAGCATCATCTCTAAACGTAGTTTCCTAGAAGCCCTTCTAAGTGTCTCGATCAAGCTACCAAGCTTCAGAGACAACCTCTCCTCCTGATTACTGAAAGACAAGAGCATCAAATTGATTTGACAAGAGCATCAGAATCCCTCAACCTCCTTTCACAAACTCACCTTTCCTTTCCCCTTGTGTCTTGATGTTAGTGTACCCCTTCTGGCAATAAATAATTTTCTCTACTTGTTCTATAGATGCAAGTTCCTCCCTTCTCCTTAGAGATCTCATCCTTCCACCGATTACTTCCTGACTGGTTAAGTCCAGGAGCTTCTAAATTGGCCTCCCTGCCTATACTACAGTCTATCTTCCACTCTACAGCCTGACCAATCTTACTTAAACACAAATCTGACCACATTACATTTCCTCCCTTTGCTCCCCACCATATATAGCAGCACCAATAACAAGATATGTAATGTTATATTCTTCACCATCCATCTCCAAAAGTCTTCAAAACAGTTTCCTTAGCCTAGGATTTCTGCACCCCATCCAGATATACCTTGGAGAGCAATGCTGAGGAGTTGGCTATTTCCTTTGTCAGTCACCTACAGGGTTTTGAAAAAAAATGTTTTTTAATTTTTATTTTTAGTTATACATGGCAGTAGAATGTATTTTGGCAGAATACATAAAATATAACTTATTCTCTTTGTAATCAATCACTGTGTGCAAGGACAAGAGACTCCACAGCAATAGGACAGAAAGCTGCAGGGCAATAGGATTTCTCTATTTTTTGAATCTTTATTATACAGTAAGCCTTCTCTCAAGTCGAGTCAATGGACATTTGTTACCTACCAGAGTTCCCCTGACTTTGATAGATATGAGAAAGAAGTTGAGGAGAGGCTGGGGATGTCACTCAGTAATAGAGTGCATGCATAGCATGCACAAGGCCCTGAGTTCAAACTCTAGTGCACATGTGCACACATACACACACACACACACACACACACACAAGTTGTAGAGAACTTGCTGCAGATTGATTGATTGATTGATTGTACCAGAAATTGAACCCAGGGGTGCTTAACCACTGAGCAACATCCCCAGCCCTTTTGGGACAGGGTCATGCTAAGTTGCTTAAGGGCTTGCTACATTGATGAGGCTGGCCTTAAATGTGTGATTCTCCTGCCTCAAGCCTCCAGAGTTGCTGGGATTACACATGTGCACCACCAAGCCTGGCTACTTGGTGCTATCATGTAAACGAGGAAATTGAGGCTTATCAAAGAGTCACACAAGCAAAATATGAAACATCCAGGTTGAAATCTGTGTTTGCCACCTGCAAAGCTCATTTCTCTTTTTTTAAGAGAGAGAGAGAGAGAAGAGAGAGAGAGAGAGAAGAGAGAGAGAGAATTTTTTGAATATTTATTTTTCAGTTTTCGGTGGACACAACATCTTTATTTTATTTTATGTGGTGCTGAGGATTGAACCCAATGCCCCGCACATGCCAGGCGAGCACGTTACCACTTGAGCCACATCCCCAGCCCCAAGCTCATTTCTCTTTAACGTCACTTCTTACAGTCTGTTTGGAAAGATAGGACTAATGGGTTTTTGTTATTTTGGGGGTGTTTTGTTTTGTTTGGTGGTGGAGATTGAACCCAGGGCCTGGTTCATACCGGGCAAGCACTCTACCACTGAACCACACCCTCAGGCCTAGGGTCAATGTTCTTGTAAAGACAAAGTGACATGATTGATACAAAGAGCATAAGATTGAAATTTAGTAAACTACAGAACCAACTTTGATCCTGGAATTTATTATGTATGCTTTTGTTTGTTTGTTTGTTTGTGGTACTGTGAATTGAACCCAGGAGTACTCTACCACTGAGTTACATCCCCAGTCTTTTTCATTCTTCATTTTGTAAAATTTGAGATAGGATCTGGTTAAGTTGCTCATATATTGGCCTCAAACTTGTGATCCTCCTACCTCCTTCTCCCAGCTTGTTGGGATTAAAAGTGTGTGCATCATGCATGGCTGAAAGGCATGTTCATTTTTAAGATTTGCTTGTTTGGGGGTACTGGCAATTGAATCCAGGGTCTTATGCATACTATGCAGGTGTTCTACCATTGACCTACATCCCCAGCCCTAAACTTCTTGACTTACATTATCAAATTATATTATCTGTATTCTCCCCAAAGTAGTATGATTGTGCCTAATTCTCTGCACCGTCACTGGTTTCAAGTATTGTATTAGTCAGCATTCTATTACTGTAACAAAATACCTGAGATAAACAACTTATAAGAAGGATAAGTTGCCGGGTACATGCCTATATCTCAACAGTTCAGGAGACTGAGGCAGGAAGATCACAAGTTCAAAGCCAGACTCACCAACTTAACAAGGCCCTAAATAACTTAGCAAGACCCTGTCTCAAAATTAAAAAACTAAATTAAATTAAAAAGGGCTGGTTATGTGACCCAGTGATTAAGTGCTTCTTGGTTCAATCCCTGGTCCTGGTATCCCTCCCAAAAAAGGAAAGGTTGGGGCTGAGGTTGTAGCTCACTGGTAGAATGCTTGCTTAGCATGTGCATGGCCCTGGGTTCAATCTCTCTTTTTCTTTCTTTCTTTCTTTCTTTTTTTTTTTTTGTGTGTGTATGTGGTGCTGGGGATTGAACCCAGGGCTTGTGCATGTGAGACAAGTACTCTACCAACTGAGCTACATCCCCAGCCTCAAACTCTGGTACTGAAAAGAAAAGAAAAGGAATAAGAAGAAGGAGGAAGAGAAGGAGAAGAAGAAAGGTGTGACTCAGTGGTAGAGTACTTGCTTAGCATCTTTGAGGTTCTGGGTTCAATCTCCAGGACCACACAAATAAAGGAGAGACAAGAAGGGTCTGGAGTACCAATATTCCCTTCAAGGATATTTCCCCAGTAACCTAATTTCCTTCCACTAGAACTCACCTCTTAAAGGTCCACTATCTCCCAATAGTGCCACATACTGGGGACCAAGCCTTCATTACATGGGCCTTGGGGGACATTCAAAATTCAAACTATAGCAAATATTATTGTTTTTAAAATCTTTGCTGGGCATGATGCTACATCCCTGTAATTCCAGCAACTTGGGAGACTGAGGCAGAAGGATCACAAGTTCAAAGCCAGCCTCAGCAACTTAGGCCCTAAGCAACTTAGTGAGACCCTGTCTGTAAATAAAAAATAAAAAGGGGTGGGGATGGGGCTCAGTGGTTAAGCATCCCTGGGTAAAATCCTTAGTACCAAAGAAAAAAATTAAAAACTGTTAATTTGATACAGAAAATATATTTCATTGTTTACATTTTACTAATTACTTTCAAAATTGAAGTATATTATTTATATCTTTATAATTGTATATTTTCTTTTGTTAATTGTTTTATGTTCTTTGCCTATATTGTATTGGAGGCTTAGTTTTTTAATAGAATTTTATGTGTCTTATAGTTAATATATTCAGAATGATAACTTTTTAATTCTGTAGTATATATTGAACAAGTTTTAATCTTTTAATTATGTTTTTAACATGTAGGAGTTTCAGACTTCTTGATATTTTCTTTAATGGCTTCATCCTTTAATGATGTATTTAAGGAGCTCTTCAATAATTGGAGAAACTTGAACATGTTGAAAGCACAAGAACCATATGGAGGAGCTAGAATTAAGGATACTGGGAGAGGACACAGTTTTCAGAGAGGGCAGAACACTCAGAAAAAAAAAGGAAAGGAAAAATTAATCTTAAAAACTGCTTCAGAGAAATTAAAGGAGACCCAAATAGATGGAATGACAACTCATGATCAGTGATTGAAAGACTTACTATTGTTAAAATAGTAATACTCCTCAAATTGATCTACAGATTCAACACAATCTCTATTAAGATCTCAGAAAAAGTTTTTGTTTCCACTGGCAAGCTGATTCTAAAATTCATATGGAAATGCAAGAATCCAAGAATAGGTTTAGAAAACTTGAAAAAAACAAAGGTGGAAGATTCCATTTCCTGACATCAAAACTTACAAATCATCAGTGATCATGACTGTGAGATACTAGCATAGAAGAGACAAAAAGATGAGTGGATAGAAATGAGAGTATAGAAGAAAATCCATGTCTTGGGACAACTGACCTTTTGTTGAGGGTGGGGATTGAACCCAGGACCTGCACATGCTAGGCAAGTGCTCTATCACTGAGCTAAACTGCAGACCCTTTTTAGTAAAAGAAACACAATTGGAATTATCAAACTCTCTGATTTCAAAAAAATATATAAGGCATTTTATATATATATACACACACATACACACACATACATATGTATATATACACATATATATGTATATATACACACATATATACAAATATAT
>NW_026000338.1:729851-734093 GCF_001458135.2 Marmota marmota marmota
ATCCTCAGCACCACATACAAACAAAGATGTTGTGTCCGCCGAAAACTAAAAAATAAAATAAATGTTGAGAATTCTCTCTGTCTCTCTCTCTCTCTCTAAAAAAAATAGTAGGAAGGTTGGGGATATAGCACAGTGGTGGAGTGCTACCAGTGTAAGGCTCTGGATTCAATCCCTAACACCACAAAAACAAACAAACAAAATGAAACAAAATAGCATGTTAGTGGCATGAAAACAGAAACATCAATCAATGGAATAGGATCGAAAGGCCAGAAATAAGCCCATGGATTTATGGTCAAATTTTGGCAAAGATGCCAAGGACATACAATGGAGAAAGGACAGTACCTTCAATAAGTGGTGCTGGGAAAACTTGATATCCACATACGGAAGAATGAAAGTTGATCCTTTTCTCCTACCACGTACAAAAGTCAACACAAATAGATTAAGAAATTAAATCTAAGACTCAAAACTGTAAAGTTGCCAGGCATGGTGGTACATACTTGTGAGCCCAGTGGCTTGGGAGGCTGAGTATCACAAGTTCAAAGCCAGTCTCAGTAACTTAATGAGGCCCTAAGCAGCATAGTGAGACCCTGTCTCTAAATAAGAACTAAAAGGCCTGGGGATGTGGCTCTGTGGTTAAGCATCCCTGGTTTCAATTCCTGGTACCAAAACAAAAACAAAAACAAAAACAAAAAAACAAACTGGAAAACTTCTAGAAAAAAACATGTGGGAAATTCTCCACATTAGTCTGGGCAATGAGTCTTTGGATATAACACAGAAAGCATAGGAAACAAAAGAAAATGTAGACAAATGCGATTACATCAAACTTAAAATCTTCTACCTAACAAAGAAACAACTAGCAAAGAGGCAACAATGAATAGGAGAATATTCGTAGTATAAATGTGGTATAAATATACAATGGAATACTATTCAGCCTTAAAAAAGAAGAAGATTCTGTCCTTTGTGACAATATGTGCACATGAGAAGGGGTTAAGAACCAAAATATACAAGGAATTCAAAAAACTAAATAGCAAGAAAATAACTAACTTTGATTTAAAAGTGAGTGAAAAGGGCTGAGGATGTAGAACAGTGGCAGAGCACTTGTCTAGCATGCGGCAAGGCCCTGGATTTGATTTCCAGCACTGCCAAATAAAACAAAGAACCAAGAACCTGAATGAATGAACAGATATTTCTTGAAAAAGTCATCCCAATGGCCAATAGTTTCATAAACAAAATGCTGTGTAACACCATTCATTAGGGAAATGCAAATTAAAACCATAATGAGGTATCACCTCAATACCTGATAAAATGGCTGTTAATTAAAAAATAAAAGATAACAAATGTTGGCTGGGGTGTGGATAAAAGGCAACACTTGCACATTGTTAGTGGGAATATAAATTAGTACAATTTTTATGGAAATGGTATGGAGTTTCCTCAAAAAATTAAAAACAACTCTCATATGATCTGGCAATCCCTGTATGGGGTATATATACAAAGGAAATGAAATCTGAATGTTGAAGATACTTCTGCGTTTCAATGTTCATAATATCCAAAATATGAACTCAACTTAATCATCCATCAGTGAATGAGTGGATAAAGAAAATGCGGTATAAATATACAATGGAATTCAGCCTTAAAAATGAAGAAAATTCTGTCCTTTGTGACAATATGCCTGAAACTGGAAGATATTATGCTATGTGTAAATAAGCCTTAGCACAGAAAAACACCACATGATCTCATTTATATGTTGAATCTTAAAAAAATTGAACTCATAGAAATAGAGAGGCTGGACCCGGTGGCACATGGCCGTAATCCCAGCAGCTCAGGAGGCTGAGGCAGGAGGATTGTGAGTTCAAAGCCAGCTTCAAAAAAAGTGAGGCACTAAGCAATTCAGGGAGACCCTGTCTCTAAATAAAATACAAAATAAGCCTGGGGATGTGGATCAGTGGCGAGTGTCCCTGAGTTCAATCTCCAGTACTCCCCCCAAAAAAACTACCATATATTTCAAGATAACAGAGTGTTTTTCAAATAACCCTCTATAATAAATGATAAGTATAGTGATGAATATAATTTAAATTAACTCTATTTAATCATTCTACATTATATCATATATCTAATTATCATCACATTGTACCCTTCAAATGTATGATTTGTCAATTTAAAATAATACTGATTTGGGGGCAGGGATTCTGACTCAGAGGTAGATGCTCACCTAACATTCATGAGGCACTAGGTTCGATCCTTAGCACCACATAAAATAATAAAAAATAAAAACTGAGATATTGTGTCTACCTATAACTAAAAAAAATAAATATTTAAAAAAATAATACTGATTTTTAAAAACCACACTGAGCTACCACTTCACACCCAACTAGAATGGCTATATTTAAAAAGGTGGAAAATAACAAAGGGTGGTAAGGATAAAGAAATTGGAACCCTTGAATATTATTGGTGGGAATGCAAAATGGTCAAGTCTCTTTGAAAAACTGTTTACCAGATCCTCAATTCGTTGACCATAGAGGTATCATAGAATTTGGCAATTCCACTGCTAGGGACATACTCAAGAGAAATAAAAACGTGTTTTTACAAGCTTGTACATGAATATTCATAGCAGTATTATTCATCATAGCCCAAAGTGAAAACAGCCCAAATGGCTAGCAACTAACAAATGAAACAAAATGTGGTATATTCTTATAATGGAATACTATTCAACCATAAAAAGGAATGCATGCTACAATATGGATGAACTTTTAAAACATTATGCTATGGGAAAGAAGACAGTCATAAAACATTGTATATTGTATGATTAAATTTATGTGAAATGTCCAGGAAAAAATCCATAGAGGGCCGGAGTTGTGGCTAAGTGGTAGAGCTCTTGCCTGGCATGTGTGAGGCACTTGGTTCCATTCTCAGCACCACATATAAATAAATAAATAAAATAAAGATCCATCGACAATGAAAATATAAGTACACAAATAAAATTTTTAAAAAAGAAGAGAAAATCCATAGAAACTGAAAGTAGATTAGGGGTTACCAGGGCCTGAGAGTAAGGGGTAATGAGGAGATACTGCTTAATGTTTTCAGAGGTTGGGTTTAGGGTGATGAAAAAGTTTTGGAAATATAGTGGTGATAACTGCACAACTCTGTGAATGTAATTAATGTCCCTGAATTCTAAATTTAAAAGTGGTTAAAATAACAAATTTTGCTATATAGTTTTACAACAATAAAAATTTATTTTTTCTTTAGAATAAATCAAAACTAAAAAATAAAACCTATTCCAACACCTGGAGACTAAATAATATGCTACTGAATGAACAATGGGTTGCAAAAGACATCAAGGAGGAGATTAAAAAAATTCTTAAAGGTAAATAAGAACATGGACACAACATATTGAAATCTCTGGGACACTATGAAAGCAGTACTAAGAGGAAAGTTTGTTGCATAGAGTTCATTCCTTAAAAGGGGAAAAAGTCAACAAATAAATGACTTACAAGCCTTAGAAAAAGAACAAATCAACCCCAAAAGCAGTAGAATACAGGAAATAATTAAAATTAGAGCTGAATTAGAGGCTGTGGCTCAGCGGTAGCACGCTTACCTGGCAAGTGTGAGGCACTGGGTTCGATCCTCAGCACCACATATAAATAAATAAATAAAGGTCCATTGACAACTAAAAAAGTATTTAAAAAAATTAGAGCTGAAATCAATTAAATTGAAACAAAAGAAATAATTGAATAAATTGACAAAACAAAAAGTTGGTTCTTTGAAAAAATAAATAAAATTGACAGACCCTTAGCCATGCTTATGAAGAGAAGGAGAGAGAGAGAGAACTCAAATTAGTAATATTTGTAATATCACAACAGACACTACAGAAATACAGACAATAATTAGAAATTATTTTGAAAACTTGTACTTCAATAGAATAGAAAATATCAAAGGCATCAACAAATTTCTTAAGTCATATGATTTGCCCAAATTGAATCAGGATGATATACACAATTTAAACAGACCAATATAAGTGATGAAATAGAAGACACTATCAAAAATCTACCAACAGGGGCTGGGGATGTGGCTCAAGCGGTAGCGCGCTTGCCTGGCATATGCGGGGCGCTGGGTTTGATCCTCAGCATCACATAAAATAAAAATAAAGATGTTGTGTCCACCAAAAACTAAAAAAATAAATACTAAAACAAATCTCTCTCTCTCTCTCTCTCTCTCTCTCTCTCTCTCTCTCTCTCTCTCTCTTTA
>NW_026000338.1:737033-739168 GCF_001458135.2 Marmota marmota marmota
GAAGTTTATTAAAGGACAGTAGAAAAGACTTCTTCCTCCGGGAGAAGTCTTTTCTACTGTCCTTTAATAAACTTCTAATTTCTACTCTGAAAAAAAAGAAAGAAAAGAAAACTACAGAACCCTAAAGAAACAAATCAAAGAAGACCATAGAAGATGGAAAGATTTACCTTGCTCTTGGATAGGCAGAATTAATATTGACAAAATGACCATACTACCAAAAGCACTATACAGATTTAATGCAATTCCAATGAAAATCCCAAGGACATTCCTCATAGAAATAGAAAAAGCAGTCATGAAATTCACCTGGAAAAATAAGAGACCCAGAATACCTAAAGCAATCCTTAGCAGAAAGAGTGAAGCTAGGTGGCATCACTATACCAGACCTTAAACAATACTACATAGCAAAAGTAACAAAAATGGCATGGTATTGGCACCAAAACAGACTGGTAGACCAATGGTACAGAATAGAGGACACAGAGACTAACCCACAAAATTACAATTATCTTATATTAGACAAAGACACCAAAAACATACATTGGAGAAAAGATAGCTTCTTCAACAAATGGTGCTGGGAAAACTGGAAACCCATATGCAACAAAATGAAATTAAATCCCTTATCTCTCACCATGCACAAAACTTAACTCAAAATGGATCAAGGACCTAGGAATAAAACCAGAGACCTGTGTCTAATAGAAGAAAAAGTACACCCTAATTTCCATCATGTGGGATTAGATCCCAACTTCCTTAATAAGACTCCTTTGGCACAAGAATTAAAATCAAGAATCAATAAATGGGATGGATTCAAACTAAAAAGTTTCTTCTCAGCAAAAGAATCTGTGAGGTGAATAGAGAGCCTACACCTTGGGAGCAAATCTTTACCCCTCACACATCAGATAAAGTACTAATCTCTAGGGTATATAAAGAACTCAAAAAGCTAAGCACCAAAAAACCAAATAACCCAGTCAATAAATGGGCCAAGGAAAGGACACTTCTCAGAAGAGAATATACAATCAATCAACAAATATATGAAAAAATGTTCATCATCACTAGCAATTAGAGAAATGCAAATCAAAACCACTCTAAGATTTCATCTCACTCCAGTCAGAATGGCAGCTATTATGAAGACAAACACCAATAAGTGTTGGCAAGGACGTGGGGGAAAAGGTACACTCATACACTGCTGGTGGGACTGCAAATTGGTGCAGTCAATATGGAAAGCAGTATGGAGATTCCTTGGAAAACTGGGAATGGAACCACCATTTGACCCAGGTCTCCCTCTCCTCGGTCTATACCCAAGGACTTAAAATCAGCATACTACAGGGACACAGCCACATCAATGTTTATAGCAGCACAATTCACAATAGCTAAACTGTGGAACCAATCTAGATGACCTTCAGTAGATGAATGGTAAAAAAAAACGTGGCATTATATAAGGGAATATTACTCAGCAATAAGAGAGAATAAAATCATGGAATTTGCAGGTAAATGGATGGCATTGGAGAAGATAATGCTAAGTGAAGTTAGCCAATCCCCAAAAAACAAATGCTGAATGTTTTCTCTGATATAAGGAGGCTGATTTATAGAGGGGTAGGGAGGGGGAGCATGGGAGGAATGGACGAACTATAGAGGGATGGGAGGGAAAGAGAGGGGATATGGAGCTAGAAATGATGGTGGAATATGATGGATATTATTATTCAAAGTACATGTATGAAGACACGAATTGGTGTGAATATACTTTGTATATAACCAGAGATATGAAAAATCGTGCTCTATATGTGTAATAAGAATTGTAATGCATTCTGCTGTTCATATATAAATAAATTTTAAAGATTAATAAAAAATAAATAAATAGAAAACAAAAGAAGGAAAAAAAAAACAAAACTAAAAGATCCCAGGGGAAAAAACCCAATTGATAAGCAGCCACTACTGGATGGCTTGTGTTTCATATAAAATGTGAGAGAGGTTCATTTGCAGAGAGAAATCAAAGATTATCTGATCTAGAACTGGCAGGAACTGAGAGCTTGAGATAGATGGAGATTTGTAATGTCTCTCATGAACTAATGAAGTGTTTATATCCTATTCTCATGATAAGAGAATATATATATATATATATATATATATATATATATAAGGTG
>NW_026000338.1:743230-759190 GCF_001458135.2 Marmota marmota marmota
TTTTTTTTAATCACATATCTACAAGAAGCTGGATTTTCTCCTTGTACTTCAGTCCAACATATCACAACAGATCGAATGCAGAAGCAGATACAAGACTGAAGCTATATTCTATAGGACAGATGGACATGGTGGTACAGACCTATAATTCCAGCGGCTGGGGAGGTTGAGGCAAGAGAATCGCAGTTCAAAGTCAGCCTCAGCAATTTAGTGAGGCCCTGAGCAACTTATTGAGACCTGTCTCCTAAATAAAAAATAAAAAGGGCTGGGGGTATGATTTACTGGTTAAGCGCCCCTGGTTTCAATTCCCAGTAACTACCCCTCAAAAGACAGCCATTTAGACAAGGGAAAATATAAAATAATATTACTCTTCTAATTGATTTTTCAGAATATAGTTATTTTTCATAAAAATGCTATTTATATTAATGTGTAATGGGTTTATTTTAAATAACATTATATATAACATTAGAAAATAGAAATCTCTGAGTTTTAATTTCTAATAAAGTAAATACCAATAATGATAACCCACATAAGCAAAAGTTCTTGCTTTAAGTGTGTCAAGTGAGATCAAAAAGTGTGAGAAAAATTGATATAGATAATCAAGCCTCTCAGTTGGAAATCCTGATTTAAGAAGTCTCAATTCGGGTCGAGGAGTCTATATTGATATTTTAGAAAACTAAATTAAATAAAAATTAAGTTAATTACAAATTTTATTTGTTACTGGGGATTGAACCTGGGGTCCTCTACCACACTGAGTTATATCCTCAGCCCTTTTATTTATTTATTTTTATTTTGATATAAGGTCTTGCTAAATTGCTGAGGCTGGCTTTGAACTTGCGATCCTTCTGCCTCCGTTTCTGGAGTCACTGATATTATAGTCATGAGCCACCATGCCCAGCAGGAGTCTATACTTCAAGAAAATTACACCAGGTGCTTCCTTGGTATGTTTGATAAGTGCCGAGCCACACAAAGGTGTTCAGGTGTTAGGGAATTTTATGATGAGTTATGATGAGTGACAGACAGAGTCAAAACTAGGTGAATCCAATGTTTGTCAAGCAGAAAAGGGTTGGTCCACTTGAGGTTGATAAGATTGTATTTGCAGTAGAGACCTTTGATGACCAGATTTTTTATAGCTCTGTCTAGCAATGTTGGCAACCCAGGAGCAGAAGCAGAGAAAGATAGCATTTTAAATGAGCTGGATGGGGTTTGAGGGGGTTAAGTTAACTTGCAGTAGATATATATGGTTGACATTCAGGTTGTATACTGAGAAGCTCTGTCTTGAGATTTTACTTGGGGAGAGTTCTGGGATTTATTAAGTGTGGGTAAAAGAGCCTAAGTTGGAAGCTTGGAAAGACCTATAGATTTTCAATGGTAGGTGAGACCTGGAAGATGTGATAGGCTCAGGAAATTTGGAACACAAGCAATTAGAAACCAACAGGGCAAACATATATCTGACAGAAAGTTACTAAGGTGTCTTGAAGGAGGACTGGGATAGGGATCAGAAAGCACTGTAAACCCTGTAAGGAAGGAAAATGTAGAAAGGATAGTTTTGTATATATGGGACCTAGATAATACTGTCTATTCGTGGTTTCATTTTGGATCCAGGAGAAGAGAGGACCTTGGCATGCTAGTTTGCACTGTTAAAAAAATATTACAGTGACACAGCCACATCAATGTTTATAGCAGTTCAATTCACAATAGCTAAACTATGGAACCAACCTAGATGCCCTTCAAGAGATGAATGTGATAAAGAAAATATGGTATATATACACAATGAAATCTTACTCAGCATTAAAAGATAATAAAATTATGGCATTTGCAGGTAAATGGATGGAACTGGAGAATATCATGCTAAGTGAAATCAGCCAAACCTCTAAAACCAAAGGTTGAATGTTTTTTCTGATAAGGAGATGCTAATCCATAATGGGAGGGTGTTGGAAAGAATGAAGGAACTTTGGATTTTGCAGGGGGGAGTGAGGGGAGAGGAGGGCCTGTGGGGATGGGAAGGATGGTGGAATGAAATGGACATTTTTACCCTATATACATGTATGATTACACTAACTGTGTGACTCTGCACAATGTACAGCCAGAGAAAAGAGAAGTTGTGCTCCTTTTGTGCTCCTTTTGTGTTCATGTGTCAAAATGCATTCTACTGTCATATAACTAATTAGGATAAATTTTAAAAATAACTAAAATAAGGCTGGGGATTTAACTCAGTAGTAGAGTACTTGGCTGGAATGTGTAAGACCCTAGGTTCAATCCCTGTTTCATACTAGGTACATTAGGAAATGGGTTTTCCAAGTGGGTGCTCTAATTAGACGTTTTTAGTAAGAGGACATCATCTGTATGGCATGGCTGTCCCATGTGCCAACTTGCTTCCTGGCATCTGTTCTATATAAAACCCCAGCAGAATCATACCTGTTGGAAAGGGGATGGACTGGCACATGTGTTCATTTTGAGATATATCTTCAAATTAATACTACTACTAAAAAAAATAACAATACAGGGCTGGGTTGTGGCTCAGTGGTAGAGCGCTTGCCTGGCACGTGCGAGGCCCTGAGTTCCATCCTCAGTACCACATAAAAATAAATAAATAAAATAAAGGTATTGTGTCCAACTACAACTAAAAGGGCATCTAACTTGTTTTCATAGTTTAGTTATTGTGAATTGAGGTGCTACAAACATTGATGTTTAAATATTAAGAAAAAAGGAAAAAAATAACAACATGAAAATTTACAGCAATAGCTAACATTCATTGAACACTTACTGTATGTTAGGTGCTATGGTAAGACTTTATACTTTCCATACATCATCTTATTTGTCTTTTATAGCAACAACCTTCAAGGTAGGTATTATGGTCTCCCTGTTTATAGGTGAGGACACTGTGGCTGACTACAAAATGAATTATACTACTTTCTTGTAGATTTTTGATCAAGCCTCTTTCCTGCCTCTGGACTTTTATATATTCCTATTCATTCCACCTGGAAAGCTATTCCTGCTAATTCCTACTCATCCTTCTGTGCTCAATCTAAGAAACACTTTTTCAGGAAATCTTCCCTAATCTCTTAAATAGATTGTTCCCTCAATATATACATGTTTTTGAGAAAATATTTCATTATGTTGCCCAGATTGGTCTTGAACTCCTGAGCTGAGCTGAAATCCTCTTTCTATCTCAGTCTCCCAAGTAGCTGGGACTTATAGGCACATGCTAACCCATGTGACTCCCATCATATACACTCTTACAGCACCTTTTATTCTTTCTTTACAGCAGTTATTACATCTGTAGACTTAGTTGCTTATGTTTATCATCCTGACTAGACCATGTCTTTAGATAAAGTTGCTCTTATCTTTATACTTCTGAAGATATCATTTGTTTTCAATAAAAACTCATTGAATCAATGAATTAAAAATTTGTTCACAAAGAGTAAAGAAATCTGCTCTAAAATGAGGTTGGGCTGGGCATGGTGGTTCATGCCTATAATCCCAGTGACTCAAGAGGCTGAGGCAGGAGGATGGAAAATTGAAGGACAGCCTCAGCAAATTAGTGAGACCTTCTCTCAAAAGTTGCGGAGGAGGAAATGCAGCCTATGCTGGGATGAAGGAGTAGAGAGAGACTATTGAAGGTCAAGGAGGCAGTTGGGTGTCTCTGTACTTGCCATCAGGTGCTGGTATAGAGGCTTACAAAAAAGTTCTTCCATTATCTGTGGAGGATGATGGAGTTCAGGAATGATAAACTAAATAATGTTTGTGTCTTCTTGTTAAGCAAGGGCATTAGATGACTGAAAATGAACATGTATTTTCAAAAGAGAGAATCTATCCTCTCTGGTCCCCTTCTCCCTACCTTCCATGATCTTCCCTGACAGAACCCAGCCTGCGAAGTGGTGAGAGAAGGCAACAGAGCTCCAACTACTCCATAGAGGAGCAAAGCAGTCCCCAACGGCCCAACCTCTTCAGGAGGAGGAAACCTGGAGTTTTATGTGCACCAGGCAGCTTGGACTGAGCCCAGGTGACTTGTGGCCTGGCTAGATCCCTGAGCCTGACGGATTTCTGACAAGGCAGCTAGGGATTCTGTGGTTGAGTACTGCAGTGACTTGGAGGTAAGATAAACTTGGTTTCTTTTTATATTTAAGCCTTTGATTAAATTCCTTTTGGGAGGACTCCTCCCCTGATGGCTTTGATAAGCTCCTTGTGTCTCAGCCTGGTGGGTTCAGTTATCTTGTTTGTTTGTTTTTTTAAACAAGAACAATAGTTATGGTTTAAATGTCCCCATCAAAATTCCTGTTGAAACCCAATCCCCTTAGTGAGGTATAAAGAAGGTGGAAACTTCATCTGACTGTGGTATTTGGAGGTGGGACCTTTAAGAGGTAATTGAGGTTAAATGAAGCCATAAGGGTGGGGCCCTAATCCAGTGGGACTGTGGCTTTATAAGAGGAGAGACCTAAGATAGGATGTCTGTCTTGCTGTGTGATGCCCTGTGCCACATTGGGACTTTTTACAGTTTCTCTACTAGCAAGAAGGACCTCACAAGGTGCAGCTGCCCGATCTTCAACTTCCCAGCCTGCAGAACCGTAAGCCAACTAGATTTTTTTTTTTTTTTGGTAGTCTGTAGTATTGAGTTATAGCAACAGAAAATGGACTAAGGCAGCAACATTCAGCAGTGGTAGTAGAGAAGAAAAAGAGGATGTGTAGGGAGGGGAAGGAGTCTTGCTGTTGGGACTGCTATCAGGGATGGCCTGGAGTTGGGCTTTGTTCAGAGCCACAGAGCAGGGACCCACCTCCTTCCTCCTTCCACTCTTATCTTCTTGTTGCTAAACTTGGAAGATATCACTTAGAGGATAGGAGTCAAAGGTTTCACACATTTAATGGGGAAAACCACCTAGAGACTTTGTCAAGGTTTTCACATAGGATCACAGTGGCTGCTCATTCTCATGCCAGATGCCTTAAGGTGGTGGAAACCTTTAGGGTAGTTGTTCCTAGCCTCAGGGATACTTTTTGAGGACCATTGAAAGGCCAAACATATACCTATACCTATACCCATCTATCTATCTATCTATCTATCTATCTATCTATCTATCTATCTATCTATCTATCTATCCATCTATCATCTATCTAAATGTATATACATACATACATACATACAAATACACAAGACTTTGCATATCATTTTGGGAAGTTAGGACCCAGGGGGGTTTTCATGGACTTTTAAGTTTGAAACCTCTTATCTAAAGCATTTTCTTGGACTGGAATAGTAGTTGGGTAGCACTTTTAGGTCTTATATATTCTTTCTTGGAACATGATTGGTGCTCAGAATTCTGAGAGTGCTACAGAATATATAGTTAGCAAACTAATATCGCATTGTACCCTTTTTATCTAGTATTCACCCTGTCTACTCTAAGTGATGCAATATCCTTTTCAAGTGGTTGTCTAGCCTCTGCTTAAACACTTCCTGTGACAGGGAACTTGCTGTCTTTCCCGAGACACACTCAAGTTTGTCATTGTGCCTATTTAAGCATACTTAGAACTTAATGCAACACTTCAGATGATTCTGTTATATAATGTATTTTCTTTCTAGCCCAGCATTCCCCCACTTTCTGTCTCTCATACACACACACACTCTCCACTAATGAAGGTGTCTGTGTCTTTGTGCATTCATTTACTCATTCTTTTGTTCAACCAACAATTAATTTATTCAACAAACATTTTCCAAGTGCCAGTTCTGTTCCAGAAACATCCTAAATATGGGGAAGGGATGTATAGTTGAGTAAGAAATGGTCTGTACACATTTTCATCCCAAACTGGAACTCCAGAGCTTATAGAGCTTTACTCTATAAATCCCTTCAGGTTGCTATCAGATCCATTACTTTAGCAAGATATGGTGTCAATCAGCTGTCAATTGATTTAGTGGTATTAGCTCATACATCTTACATTTCCATTTCCAGAATTCATTATTCCCTTCTTTTTGAAAATTAGAACAGTTGCCTATATTGCCATTTCTGGCCACATGTACCAATCCTTGTTAATCCTCGAAATTCAACAAAAGTGAGCTCCTCCTGCACCCCGGGACTCCACACCATCTTCCTAGTTATTTCCCCTCTACTTTCAGAGGGAAAAGGTAAGGACTCACATAGAACTTGGGATCTTTTCCTTGTTTCTGTGGCATTTTTCTTATAAATATTTCCTTGTGGCATGGTGCATGTGGTCATGTCAAGCTCATGTCAACTACTCCACTTGGGTAGCACTGGCCTTGCTCATAGAGAAGTATCAGTTTCCTACCAGTTATAGCAGATCTCATGTATCTCACATATTGTCAGAAGTTGTGGCTGTGTATCAAAAGTTCTAGACAGGGCTGGGGATATACCTGAGTTGGTAGAGTGCTTGCCTCTCATACACAAGGTTCTGGGTTCAGTCCCAGCACCACCAAAAAATACATAAATAAATATATAAAATAAATAGCATATACATTTCATAAATAGTTTGTCCTTATGCACAGTATCCATGCTTACATTTTAATATCATTTTCTTATAACCTACCCCANTATATATATATATATATATGGCAGCTGAACACAGATAACCTAGGTAAAATTTCATTTTAAAAATCAAGGGGTGAGCTGGGTGTGGTGGCACATCAGAAGGCTGAGGTAGGAGGATGGCAAGCTTGAGGCCAGCCTCAGCAACATAGCAAGATCCTGTCTCAAAATAAAAAATAAAAAGGGCTGGGGATGCAACTCAGTGGTTAAGCATTCCTGGGTTCAATCCCCAGTATGAAGAAGAAGGAGAAGGAGAAGAAGAAAAAAAATTTAAAAAGTCAAGGTGTGAATGAAGCCAGTATAGTCTCAGAACTTGGGACACTGAGGAGGGAGGCTCACTTGAGCCCAGGAATTTGTAGGCAGGCCAGCCTGGGTAACATAGTGAGATGCTGTCTAAAAAAAAAGGTATGGTGCTTAAATCAATGTGATAAAAAATGTGTGCCATTTAGCTAGTTTTTAGCTTCTTTCAGAGAAGTCTAGAGGTAGAATTCTCTACAGCCCAAGGTGAATGCCACCATCACCCTCTTTACTTTTCCAAATCTTGCTGGTTCTTCACAGCATGCATTACATCGTGGGGAAACCCACCCTAGTCCACGCACATCTCCACCTTGGTGTTTCCACTGATTAGTATTCTAGTTGATGATTATACAAGCCATGCAATTTAGCACTTTTATCACATAGTCTTTTGTGTGTGTGTGTGTGGTGCTGGGGATTGAACCCAGGGTCATGTGCATGTGAGGCAAGCACTCTACCCACTGAGCTATATCGCCAGCCCCATAGTCTTTGTTACTTTTATTTATTTATTTTTTTTGTGGTGCTGAGGATTGAACCCAGTGCTCACACATGCTAGGAAAGCTCTCTGCCACTGAACTACAACCCCCAGTCCTCATATATGTCTTATTTGCTATTGCAAGTACATATTCTCATATGTGTGACTTCTCTGTTGGGTACTTAGAATTTGGGTGAGCTTTAATAGACCTTTGGTTTTGCTTGTTTGTGATGCTGGGGTTTGATCCTAGGGCTCTGCATATGCTAGGTAAGTGTTCTACCACTTAGCTATATACCACCAGCCCTTGATTTTACATTGTGTGTGTGTGTGTGTGTGTGTGTGTGGTGCTGGGGATTTAGGCTTTGCCATTCAAGTGAGATGGTACCTAAGCTAATTGTTTGACCCACACAATAAGTTGGGAAAATAGTAGATGCCTACATGATGGTATTTGAGGAGTACTAGAAAAACTGTCCCAGATCCCAAACCTTCTCCCTCCAGGCCTTCATAGTATCTGTGTACTCATTAATACTTTGTTCCTTTGATTCTTGTTTCCTGACAACATTCACTATGCAAATGCAAATAATTCTATGCTCTTATCTCTGTAAATATCAGTAAAGGGGCCAGGGATCTCAAACCAAGATATCTCAGGGGGCTATTCTGGGAAAGGGGGAGCTCCAAGGTATTCCATCACCCCTTCAACTATAGCTACTCTCCATTTGTTTTTTGAACTAATGTTACCCTGAAACTTAATTTATAAACCATTTGGCTGCAAAAACAATTAAAAATTTTTCTGTAGGGCATGAGTTCTCAAACTCTATTGTGCACAGAGATCTTCTGGAAGGCTTGTTAGCACACAGATTACTGGGCCCCATCCCAGAGTTTCTGATAATTTACATCTCTAACCAGTATTTAGATGATGATGCTAGTCAAGAGAGCCTGCAATGCTTAAGGGGAATGTGCCAACAGCTCCCCAAAATCCCCTAGGAAAAGCACTGGCAGGGGATAATGGGAATGTAGGTAAAGAGGAAAAACAGGAGAACATCTCTAGAAGGGAAATTGACTGTCTCAATAAATCAGTTTCCCTGCTGATTTTTGTTTATTTTGAGTCTCTTCACCTTGATATCTGAAGAAGTTACCAATGAGGATTTCTGACTTTGGGACTTAGGTAGTCCCAACACCCCAAAGAAGAGATTCTGTATGCCTAATCCTAAGCACAACTGGGAGTTTGGTAAGAGTTTATTGATTCAGGACTTCCTGAAATTTTGATTTACCATGAAGTTGAAAGTCATAGGATCTGAAAGACCCACCAGGACTTCATATAGGGCCCTAGATAATGCTAACATGCTGGATGATTGAGTCATTTGGCACTGGCAGTATAACACTGACATTAGGAAATCATTTATTTATGTATTTTTTGGTGGTGCTGGGACTGAACCCAGAACCTTGTGTATGAGAGGCAAGCACTCTACCAACTGAGCTATATCCCAAGCCCCTGACATTAGGAAACTCTAATGAGTTGGAGAAAAAGAAGCTGGTCAGTGTTCTAATCCTACCAAATATACAAATCAATAGAATTAGAGAGTGGTTTACAATATAAAGACAATTTTATTGCAAATAAAAGCCTTTAATAACTCATTTTATCCTGTTTCAGTAGGACCTTATTCTTTCTGATGAAAATCCAGTCATAGCATCTCTCATTAAAAATAAAATTATTTTGAAATAAATAAATATATAAAATAAATAGCATATACATTTCATAAATAGTTTGTCCTTATGCACAGTATCCATGCTTACATTTTAATATCATTTTCTTATAACCTACCCCATCTCCCACTTCCAATGGCAGGAAAACTGCATGTCAGGACGAATGAGAAATCTGCAGAGCCAATGTAGGGATGGCTTGCAGCAGGGCTAGAGCCCCAAGGATTTCCTTAATGAGACTTTTCCAAAGCTCTGTAGGTAGCATCTATGGCAGATTCCTTGGTCTTTTGTTTATACCCATTGTCAAGGTATTTGGGTAGACTGTGGGGCAAGACACCCCTGGTCCTTGGCAGGGGCCCCCATTATTTGTTGTGCCACCTCAGGGGAAAAAACATGAATAAAGAAAAAAGTATATACAAGATTCCCTTGGGCCCAACCCTCCCCCCATCCCTCCCCAAAATAACCCAACCTTGATATACACTTTGAACAAGGCAACAGCTAGGTCAAGTTGAATGGTAAGTGCTTCGGTGTTATCTAAATTGATAGGAAGGAAGGATTCAAAAGCTATGAGTATAGTGCTTGCAGGGACAACTGTGGCCCCAGAATACATGGGTCACAGAGGTCCATTACCTATAGCGGAAGAGGTCTCTGGACATGGAGGGCAACTTAGAAGGATCTACTGGTCTGGGCAAAAAGTGAGTGAATTTCTGGTGCCGTTTAGTCCTGTATCCCTCCCGGGGTGAGCCGTCTTTATTCAGGGCCACATAATACTGTCTCTCCGAGTCCGAGTGTTTGTACAAGGTGGACGCATAGGTGTTGTACCAGTTTTCTTCAAACTGTTCCCGGAAAACACATTCACGTGTGAGTTTCTTCTGTGAGGGTGAGAAAACAAAGCAGAACCCATTATATGACCATTTTCCCCCATCCCAGCTCGCTGGTGGAGAAACCCTGAAATATCAATAGCACAATGACATTAGAAAATTTCAGTCCACTTGCCCTGTATTACTGAGATATCTGTCTTCCAAAAAGCACAAAATACTCCTAACTATGTCTCCTTCATCCTTTTTCATGAGCCACACAAAAATGTTTTCGGTGAGATCTTTCCTGAAGGAAGGAAAGTAGAGGAGATGGCCTCAGCTGGCTCTTTGAGCCTGAGAATTTCTGTTATGGCTTTCTAAGGCCCTGCTGGCACCCACTGAGCATTCTCCCTACTTAGGGCTAATAGCATTCAAATCCATTGAGATTACAGTTAACCATGTCCACTGACAGGCAAAGGCCTTGGATCTATATAAAGCTCCATGGGAGGTGAGCTGTGATCTCTCCTAATGAAGGGTCTCAGGCCTGTCAGTTGGAAAGCTCAGAAAAGATCTCCTTGAAAAGCTCCTCCAATCTGGCTACTTCAAGCTGGCAGCTCCTGGGTCTCTTGCCTCTGTCCCTTCTCACACTTGATCCGGCCACCATACTATTTGCTGGGGTTGCCGATACCGAGTGCTAGGGACAGGCCTATCTCTTAGGTGTCAGGGAAAAATGTGTTCTTATTCCATGGGGTGTAGGCAGCCAGAAAGCATGCTATGTGACTCAAAAGTGTGAGCCAGGAGTTGGGATTCCCTGAAAGGGTTAAGGTCAGCAAAGTCACTTACCATTCCCCAGTGCTGGGCTAGCTTCCAGAACAGAGAAAATGTACTACAGCCGTCCCAGTCCTACTGAGGGGCTCAGAGCTGTCACCAGAGCCTGGAACCCTCATTCTTCATTTATTTGTTTCATTTGGCCTTTGGGACTCAGCTGAAGCAATCTGGAAATCAGGGACTGTGTTTTTAACCCCAGATCCTCAATTTGAAGGCCAGCTCTTCTACTGCCTATTTTTGTGCCTGCTACTCCTCTGGGTATACATTAAAAGTGAGACGTGCTCCTTGGGAAGGTTAATGTCCTGAACCCTGGCCATCTACTGACAGACCGGCACAGCTTACTGTTCTCATCAGAGCAGCTGGCCCTCCAATGGAAAAAGTGAGGCAAACATATCACAGAAAAGCTTATATTTGGTGGGGGGCTGCCAAGATGTAACAAGGATACACTAATCCTTTACAGTTGACAAAAATGTTTTCAAGTGCTAGATACAATTTTTATCCTTTTGCCTTACATTGTCCAAATGCTGGTGGAAATAGCTTCTGAGGGAAAGAAAACCTGAAACTTACCGATCCATACAGTTCTCCTCGTTCATTCATTCCTAGGTATAGGCCAGAGTCCACTCCCCGGATGCTGATCAGTCCCACAGCCAGACTAATAAACTCCAGAATTCCTAGAGCAAAAAATAATGCCATTCTGTTACTAACATCAAATTGAGAGAAAGCTATTCAGGTGGCAGGAGCTACCAGTCATTTATTCCCAAATGGAGGCCAGCCCTGGGTGCCTTTGGTGAATTACCAGATGAAACTATCTTTTGCTACAAGAATGAAACCTTGGAGAAGGTGCTTATAGTCTCTCTGAGCCTCAATTTTTCCATGCTTAAAATTAGGAAAACAATGTCTGCCTCTATTTAACATTCTTAGCCACATTTTTGTATGTTTATTTTGTGGTGCTGAGGATTGAACCCAGGTCCTTGAGCATGCTAGGTAAGTGTTCTACCATTGAACTACATCCCCAACCTCTTAGGTCTATTATGAGGAAGAGACCATGAGAAGCTTTGGCTACAGAAGCTCCATAATTATAAGATGCTATTGCTGTCAAAAACCACCCATTTTGCTGGGCAGTGGTGCATGCCTGTAATCCCAGCAACTTGGGAGTCTAAGGCAGGAAAATCATAAGTTCAAAGCCAGCCTCAGCAACTTAGTGAGGCCTTAAGCAACCTAGTTAGACCCTGTCTCAAAATAAAAACTAAAAAGGGCTGAGGATGTGGCTCAGTGGTTTAGTGCCCCTGGGTTCAATCCCTGGTGCTGAAACAAACAAAGAAACAAAACAACACCCATTTTAAGAACCAGGAAGGCAGGCAGCTTTCTCAATGTAAGAATGAGGCCAGGTTTCTTTATCATTCCCAAAGTCACTTCCCTCATCCCCAGAGTACACAGCATTACCTTGCTGTCCTCTAGGCTGAACTTGTTTTGCACCCTCTCAGCTCCCATGTACTTCAAGCCACATGAGGCTGTCAACTGCCTGTAGCTGACTCTAACAAAGGCCACACAGGCCACTAACTTTGCTCCCCCTGCTTATGTCAGGAGACAAAACTTGGCCTCATGAGAACTTTCTTCTAAGTGCAGGCCCAAGCTGACAAGCCTGTCATTTATCCCTTCTCTCTTGAGAATTTTGTCTATCCACAGCAGAGTTGGCAGGTAGCACTGGACTTCATACTGATTTGAGATGTTGCAACTTTAAGGGGAAAGGGAAGAAATTCAGAAATGTACTTCTAGCTGACAAGGTTAGAGGTGAATATTTTTTAATGATTTTGTTTGCCCCCAGGAGGAGAAAATGTCAAACACAAAGAGGGTGAAAGGACCCAGAAATGAAATCCTGGTGATAGTGAAGACTTCACATATTTGTCCTAACATACTGTAGTACATTTATATACTAGATATAGACATAATAATCAACTACATTGTCCTTGGATATTCCTGTCTCTAACTACTACAGTTTTCAACATTTTAAAGATCAGAAATTTGATACAGATTGTCTGAGGCATCCAAAGGTATGAAGTAAGCTCATATCTAGCTGTCTTTCATTTCAGAAGTGTTTTTTTTTTTTTGGTACCAGGAAATTGAACCCAAGGGTGCTTAACCAGTAAGTCACATCACCAGACCATTTTATTTTTTATTTTGAGACAGATTCTCACTAAATTGCTGAGGCTGGCATTAAATTTATAATCTTCCTGCCTCAGCCTCAGGAGTTGCTGGGATTACAGGTGTGTGCCACCATGCCCAGCTCAAGAATGCAATTCTTAAAGGTAATAGAATTCATAGTAATCTATGTAATCTACATAGCAGGAGGAATCAATTCCATAAAAATAAAAAATTGTAAGTGGTTAATTTGGAGGTTTGAAAATCCAGTGGGAAGTCTCTTCTAGAGCTCTAGTAACTTGGTCTGGTGGGTGGAGTGTTTCAGGCACAGCCGCTCTGGGGGCACATGTTTCCACACCAAGCCAGATCTATTCCAAGGACATAAAGTTCTACTGCTGCCAGTCTATAGGACTTAGGTTTTGGCCTTTGGTCTCTTGCATTGAAATCCTCTGAGTTTAATTCCCAGTCTGCCTGCTACTAACTATTACAGTTCAAAGAAAGGAGTCTTGGGAAAAGAGATTGACACATAATGGTAGAAGGGAAGAGAAAATAGCTAGTTCTAAGCAGGGGATTAAAACTGATTTAATGCATCCAAACCTCCAGTTGTATCACACAAGATTCTGCCTTGATTTACATTTTAATAAATGAATTGTAAGAAGTCATAGGTGGATTGCTTATCCCAGTTCCAGAAGACATACAGCTGAGAGGGATGACTCAATCAAGATCCAAAGAAATTTCAAGAGTGTGGAAAAATGGGTTGTCTTCAACAAAATAAGCTCAATTGGAATAAATATAAGGTCCTGCCCCGTGGTCCAAAACCAATTTCCTGAGGTGTTTGTGTTGGGGTTTTGTTAAGGGAGGGTAAGCTTCAAGTGTCGATAGTTGAAATTAACCATTCTCCTTAGCTCATGGCCTATTATTATAATTGATGTGTACAAGGGCTTTTCAGTTACCTATTTATTTTTATTTATTTATTTTGCAGTACTGGGGATCAAACCCAGAGCCTTGTGCACGCTAGGCAAGCATTCATTAATTGAGCTGCATCCTCAGCCCTATCTATTTCTTTTTATCTCCAAATACTACTCTTATTCACCTCCTCTCTTCAGGCAACCACGTCTATTTTCTTGAAAACATGTACTGTCTTTTTGTGTTTGTTATATATTTTTTTAAAATTTGCACTGGAGATTGAACCCAGGGTCTCAAGCATTCTGTGTGCATTTTATTTATATGTAAGCCTGCCCATCTCTATGAGGGGAGATGTGGCTCAGCAAAGCATATGCAACAATGGCTTAAGAGATTTGATTGAACTAAGTATGCTTAGAATGATGGGTGATTAACAGGATTATTAAAAAGCTAATGAAAAACTGGTGATATAAAAATTAAAAATCATTTAAAAGCTAATCTAAAAAATGTGATCTAAGGCTGCATTGAGAAAGGTCTAGTGACTAGCATAAAGGTCTAGTGACTAGCATGCCCCACTAATCTGCTCTGCCTCAACTATATCACACTGAGTTCTACTTGTTCTACTGTGTTTAGAGGTGAATATGGAAAAACAGGAGCATGTTCAAAGTAGAGTAGCCACTATAGCAATGAAATTAGAAACCGGGTCATGATTCAGTTCTGGGTGCTAAACTCTGAGGGCCACCAACTAACTGGAGCCTTTAGTTCTTTGCTTTGCTCAGGCCGATTACTTCCGAGCTTCAAGTCTTAGTTCCCTCATTCTCTAAGTATCTCATGTCTCTGACTACCCTGAGCTCATTAAGTAGCAGAGGGCAGCTTGTGATCTCACCGCCCAAGACCTGGTGTGAGAACAAATCATGAAACCAAGAGGTGTGGCCATTTGAGTCACCACAGTTTTTCTCCAACTCTCTGTTCATCCTAATGCCAAAGGACAGATCATACAGGAAGTCACTTGGGTTGCATCCAGTAACAGGGGTCTCCAACAGCTGGAATCATCCCTGCCCAGCTGTCTTTGGGCATCATTTCCCTTTGCCAACTTTCCTATTAGCTGGATTCAGACTGTGGGAACCCAGTGGCACATGATGATGGAACAGATATTTCTAAACCTTCTCCTGAATTCCAGCCAGCATGAAAGGAGAGAGAAAACAAGCCATTTTCATATTTTCCCAGCTACCGCTGGACAGGGGTGTTAACAGCAAAGCGTTGAAGTAAAGTATTAAGTAGAAAAAGTTTGTCCTCAGTTCTCTTACCCTTTCAAGGTCCAGGACCTCCATCTCAGGATCTACCCTTTTCTTGACAATTTCCAGGCTCTTCTCTTCTTACACCTCTCTCCCCAGGCCCTCACTCAAACCTGATCTGTCCTGGGGCCCATTGCTTCAGAACCTAGCTAGATGTGTCATTTAATCTGGTTCCACAGTTTGCCTGAGCTCCCTCAGCCATCCTTTCAGATCTTCAGGGCCAAGACAGTGCTGCCTTGGCATCTTGCCAAATAAAAAACAGATCACTCAAAAACCAAAGCAGCTGCATGAGCCTGCTCCATCCCACCTGGCAGGAGGCCTCTCCTCCAGCCTGGCTCCCAAGTCCTGCTCTGCCAGTCCACAGGTGCCCCTCAGGAATGTCAGGATCCCTGTGAACCTCATACACACACTACCAGCCAGGCAAGGATTGAAATACTCCTGGCTACTGATTGCAGATGGAGAACAGGGAGCATATGCTGTGCCAACAGGTTATTATTTGGAGTCGAGGCTGCTCTTGGGCTCAGCCTGACTCGTTCTGAACACATGGATTCCAGGGTAATCCTTGGGGGCCCTGCTCTCCAATTACAACAAATAGCTATTTACTTTACATGGCCTTTGGAGACTACCTCCTCCCCCCCCGAGCAGAAATCTATAATATTTTATATCTTAAGTCTGGCCTACTTTACCCTGCTGGAATGTTGACTGCTAAAGCACTTATGGAATGTTAAAGTTTCGATTTATTGAATACCCTGGCTGATTAACTCAAATGTGGAGGGAGGAGAGAGTTAGCAAACTCAAACGCCACCTCTTTCTGTGCCAAAAGCTAAGCTGAGAAGGAGTAAGTGTGTGTTTGAAAGTTGGCAGGGGAGGTTACAAAAAGACAGCTTTGACCAGTTATCATTTCCTTTACAGGAAATACATGCAACTGCCAGGAAGTCAGGGAAGGAGGAAAGGGAAAAGGTGATGCAGAGGTGGTCTCAAAAACGGGGGGGGGGGGGGGT
>NW_026000338.1:762249-778708 GCF_001458135.2 Marmota marmota marmota
AAAAAAAAAAAAAAAAAAAAAAAAAAAAAGAAAGAAAGAAAAAGTGTGAGTTGGGGATCACTGACCAAGAACAACAATGACGAAATCATTCCTTCTTCCCTTCTAAAGTTTTTGGGTCTAGTGAGAAGGTGGAGAAGGATGAACAGAGATTAAGACAAGTTTATAAATGACTAGAACACAAAACAGTATAACGTGCACAATGCTGTGTGGATTTATATAGCAGAAAGAAGACTGATCTGGGGGTTTAGGGGTGTGTTCTGCACTAAGGTGGCCTTTGTAATAATAGATGGGCCTTGATGGGAAGATGGGAAGAATTTTACAAATTCAAATGGACTACTTCCAGGAAGAAGAAAATGGTAACAAACCCAAGTTGAACAATTTTAATTGGTGCAGTCTAATTCTTGGGGGTTTAATGCGAAATGAAATAATTAGACAAAACTTCTTTGAAAGCTTGCGATATAAAGAATTTAGATGTCTCTATGATGATATAAATTATATAATGATAATGGCAAAGAACATTTCCTCAACAGTCACTTCAGGAAATTTTTGCATTTTCTGTCCCTCAACATTCTCAAAGTCACCAATCACACAGCTGGCAGATCTGGAGTCCTACTTGGTTGAAGGTCAAAGATACAAGCATTCCATTGCCCTTCTGGGCTCTTTTGAGATTAAGCTGACCGATGATTCTGTTTTTTTTTTTTTTTTTTAGTTGTAGATGGACACAACACCTTTATTTTATTTATTTATTTTTTAATGTGGTGCTGGGGAATCTAACCCAGTGCCTCATGCATGCTAGGTAAGTATTCTACCACTGAGCCACAACCCAGGCCCCTGATGATTCTGTTTTAAATAATGTTTCTATAAAGAATTCTGATTAATAGAACACTTTTGTGAAAGTTATTTAATTTTCACAACCTTGTGGAGTAGAGGTGTCATCTCCATCTTAAAAGTGAAAAAAAGAGAGAAGGAGGCTAAATGACTGGGACAAAATCATATAGCTAATAAGTAGCAGATTTATAGTTTGATCTCAGACCCACTAGGACCAATTATTCATGGGATTTGGGATTGTACAAAGGTTGATGTGTTGAGGACAGTGAAATTTCAGAATATATTAGTTTGCAGAAAATATTCAGCAGGATACAACCTCAGACCAGGATTGTGTTGGTTATATGGGTTGAGAGACAAATATGTACATTAAATAAAGAAATAAAAAGAAAGCAGGACAAGATGGCATACACCTAGAATACCATTGATTCAGGAGGCTGAAGCAGGAGGATTGGAAGTTCAACTCCAGCCTTGGCAACTTAGTGAGACTCTCTCAAAATAAAAAGTAAAAGTGGTTGGGGATGTAGCTCAGTGGTAGAGCACCCCTGGGTTCAATCTCCAGTACAATTAGAAAAAGGAAAAAAAATAAACCTCACTGGGTTCAGAGAATCATTTATAAGGTGGACATAAATGTACCACTTCACAGGGGTATTGTGAGGTTGAAATGAAAGCACTGATGGAAAGCACCCAACGTTCTGTCTGGAACATGGAAGATACTCCACACATCTGAGACTCTTACATCTTATCCCAATACTTCACAATGTTAATGTGAAAAATAAAGCAATTTAAGTGAAGAGAAAATAGGGGGGACTCCTTAAGAAAAGGGAGAGTTCTGAAAATAATTTTAAAAAAAAAAGAAAAGAAAAAGAGTTCTGACTTCAGCTACAAGTGAAAAGAGGTGGGGGCAACATGCCAGGCTCTATTTCTGAAGGAAGGAGGTGATGTTGATAATGCTGGTGCTCAAATCCTTCCCTGAACACACCCCTAAGAAGTGTAAAAGCATGTCTAGAACTGTAATCGGCCCACTTCTTCATTTTTCTGGATGATTTATAATTTGTTTTCCCTTCCTAGTTGAGTTTCCCTGAACAAGCTGTATTGCTAGGAAAATCCTGCAGGGGGTGCAGTCAATAACATCAGTGACTCCTATTTCTTGAGCATTGAGCACATGTTAAGCTTTATCCTGGGGGCTTTACATGCATTATCTCTTGTGAACCCAATCGCAACTCTAAGAAGTATATTTATTCTCATTTTACATATGAGGAATCTGAGACAAAAATAGATTCAATAACCAGTAGCAAAGGTAGGACTTAAACCCAGGTGTTTGGCGGGGGAGTGGTAGTGGTGTTGAGGATAGAACCCAGAGCATTGAGCATGTAAGGCTCAAAACAGAACAAAAAAAAAACCACTGAGCTACACCCACAGCCTAAACTCAGGTAGTTCTTAACCTTGATTTTAAGTTAGGATTTAACCAAAACACTAGACTACCTCATTTTACTTCAAAAAGAACTTGTATTGCTCCTTTGTCCTGTGTTCTTCCCTTCCCCCTACTTCTGCCTTCCTTACTTTATGCAGACAGCAGTATAGTGTAGTAGTTGAACACTCCATCTCTAGTGTCAGACTACTTGGGTTCATAATCCCAGCGTTAAGCCATTCTAGGTATTGGAACCTCAGTTTCCTCTTTTCTATGATGCAGATGATGAGGGTTTCTGTAAGGTTAAATGAAATAATATGTAAGAAGTACTTAAAACTGTGTCTGGCACATATTGTCACTGTTCTTAATATTATTTACATTTTTCCTGGCCTCAACCATATTTCCTCCAAAATTTCCTTGAACTATTCTTTGTTCTTTTTAACCTGAGGAAGTAGATAAGAACATTGCTTAATGGCCCAGTCACACAAAAGCAATCAATTGAAATTCAATTGTGATATTGGACCACTCTTGTTCTCTCTGGGCTGTGTCAGAAGCAGGGTAACTCCACTGTCAGCCTTGGGTGGGCAAGCAAATAGTAAGATATTAGAGGCCTGGGAAAACACAGGAAGTTGCTCATTTGTATAATTCATTTGTTGAGCATCCTAAGTGACAGGCACTTTAATACTGTCATTATCTCCATTTTTAACAGATGTTGAAACTGAGGGCTTGAGAGGTTAAGTCACTTGCTTGAGGTCATACAAGTAGTCTGTGGTGGGGCTGAAATTCAGACCTGGGATCTAACTCCAGAGACTGCTATTGATCAAGGCACTCCTCTGAGAAGAGTTGGGGGTCTTACTCAAAGAGAAAGTAATATAAGCCAGGTGTTATGGCACACACCTGTAATCCCAGTGGCTTGGGGAGCTGAGGCAGGAGGATAGCAAGTTCAAAGCCAGTCTCAGCAATTTAGCAAGGCCCTAAGCAATTTAGTGAGACCTTGTCTCAAAATAAAAAATAAAAAGTGCTGGGAGTGTTGCTCAGTGGTTAAGTACCCCTGGGTTCAGTCCCTGGTACAAAGAGGGCGGGGGGAGAGATAGAGATAGAGAAAGAGAGACAGTAAGTAATATAACATATCTCAATCATCTTCTGGACAAGGAAGAACCCAGATTAAAAGAACACTCCTTGGTGGGGTGCAGTGTAGTGGTAGAACGCTTATCTAGCATGTGCCAACTTCTGGGTTCCATCCCCATCACTGCAAAAACAAAGAAAGGAACAACAACAAAAAAAAAAACAGAATTGGTCTTTTCTTCTCTTCTCTTTTTCTTTTGCTCCAGGTATCTGCATCTAGAGTTTGAAAAGATTGCAAAAAGATTATCTTTAGTCTCCCTACCCCCAATTTTTGGGTCCAGAGAGAAAGAAAATCTCTTTGACTTGGATCAGCCCCCCATCTTACCTGTCTGGTCAGTCTTCTGCAGTGACATTGAGCTACAAGTCTCCTTTGTCTCTGCTGTCATTCTCCTGTGTGCCTACCTGTAATGGGGATAGGTAATGGACCATTTATTCTGGCTGTAACTTGACATTAGTCGGCAGGTGATGACATCTTTGTGAAACGATCCGTTAGTTCTCTGAGAGGAACAGGACACCAAGGAATGTGGCTCTAACCCTGGCAACTTGGGTCACTTCTCAACCTGGTGTGTGTGACTGTGAATGAGGCTATCAATGGTGGCTGTGTACATCTGGGACTGGCTGTTGAGGGAGGAGAAGTGTGGGCAGAGACTATGTTTGTATTGATTTTTCCAACAACACAAATATGTGCTTATGTTTGTATTTGGGACAGGTGTGCAGAAGAATTTGCATATGTCTATAGAACAGCAAGAATTATGGATTTGAGGTGTCCATAAGTGTGTGTAAGTCTATGAATCAACAGGCAGCCCCTGCAGATTTACACAGAAGAAATAAAAATGATGATTGTGAAGCTGGGTTCTTTTGAATTCAAAGTCACTTTTTTTCCCCTGAGGTGATTATTTTATTAGTAGTAGTATTAATAGTAGTAGTAGTTGTAGTGGTAGTACCAGAGATTGAACCAAGAGTGCTTAACCACTGAGCCACATCCCCAGGGTTTTTATTTTTTATTTAGAGACAGGGTCTTGCTAAGTTGCTTAGGATCTCACTAAGTTGCTACAGATAGCCTTGAACTTGTGATTCTCCTGCCTCATCCTCCCACGTTTCTGGTATTACAGGTGTGTGCCTCTGCACCTGGCCTGAAGGTGATTATTTTAGTCTCACAGTCTAAGGCAGACAGGGAAGCCAAGTTAGAGGGGGATAAGGGGACCAGGGGGTGGGGCCCAGTTTCCTTGGAGCCTCAGTGAGGTAGTTTTATAGCATCTCCATACATAAATGAGAGGAAAATGCAGGATCTTGAAATCAGCTTTTTTTTCTTTCTGTTATGGGTCTCTAATTAGCAGGATCTTCTCCCTGCTTTGTTTCTCCCTCAAGCTTCCCAGACTTCACCCTTTTTCTGGGAGGGGTTTGAATCTCATTACTTATAGTCTAATTTCTGGGAAATACATAACTATTAACTGCATTTGAAACTATACAAAGGAACTCTAGGATTTAGTGTGCTCTCAGAGCTGCTGATGCCACAGGTTTCCCTAAGGATAGCTTGTATGACTCTTGGCAACGACAAGTTTAAAGGTATGAGGTGTGGAATGGTTAGCAGGATGTATAGTCAGTAGTTACTTGGGCAAGTAGTGGAAAGAAATGTGCTGATTGATGTGGGTTATTATCCTAGCTCTCACTGGAAAAAACACTGTGTGTGGCTTTGGTTAAATTATTTTTCATTTGAGGACCCAGTTTTCCTACCTGTGAAAAGAGAGTACTGGACGAGATCAGTCTTTCTGAAACTTATTTTTTAACTGAAGTAACTAATGACAGAGGAGAGCAAATATGAAATCCCCAACATGGATAGGGGAAAGGGGCAAATGGAGTAACCCAAATCAGCCTACCACAAGTTCTAAGTGTCTTTGAGGTCTCACATTTTATCTTAAAAATGCATTCAGCTTTGTAGCATAGTTTAAGTTCTGGTATTGTGATGCCTCCTGCTTCACTCTTCTTGCTAAGGATTGCTTTGGCTTTTCTGGGTCTCTTATTTTTCCAAATGTATTTGATGATTGGTTTTCTATTTCTATAAGGAATGTCATTGGGCTTTGATTGGCATTGCATTGAATCTGTATAGTGCTTTTGGTAGTATGGCCATTTTGACAATATTAATTCTGCCTATCCAAGAACAAGGGAGCTCTTTCCATCTTCTAAGGTCCTCTTCAATTTCTTTCTTTAGTATTCTGTAGTTTTCATTGTAGAGGTCTTTTACCTCTTTCATTAAGTTGATTCCTGAGTATTTTTTTTTTTTGAGGCTATTGTGAATGGGGTAGTTTTCCTAATTTCTCTTTCAGAGGATTCATCACTGATGTATAGAAATGCATTTGATTTATGGGTATTGATTTTATATCATGCTACTTTGCTGAATTCATTAATTAATTCTAGAAGTTTTCTGGTGGAGTTTTTTGGATCCTCTAAAAAATAGCAGATATAATTTTCCTATTTAAATATTTGCCTTTGAAACCATGACTGTGTACTTTGATATAGCTAATTTAATTTTTTTTTGTACTGGGGATTGAACCCAGGGCTTTGTGCACGTGAGGCAAGCACTCTACCAACAAGCTATATCCCCAGCCCTGATATAGCTAATTTAAAAATAGTCTTAACAGTAATAAAATTATTAAATATAATAAAAAAATATTTTGTGCATATTGTTTTAAAAATGCATTCAAAATTTGCAGTCTCCTGCATAATATAGCTGTGTTTGTTTTAATTTAGAAATGTTTTAAATTTCTTATACTCAAATAAAATTGACACTCCAGTAAAGCATGCCATGTTTATCCTGTGGCTTCATGGACCCCCTTGGAACATTGCCATGGACCCCCAGGAGTAGGCATACCCTAGTTTAAAAGTATGGGATTAGATGATTAAGATTCCTTTCTTCTCTAACCCTCTGTGGTTCAATGACCTGAGAATACCTGTGGTGTCTTTGGTAGCTGCCCCCACCCCCAGGAGGCTGGAGGGTTTTTTTTTTTNTTTTTTTTTTTTTTTTTTTCTGTGTGTGTGGTACTGGATATTGAACCCAGGGGTGACTTAACACTGAGCTATATTCCCAGTCTTTTTTATTTTCTATTTTTATTTTGAGACAGGGTCTTTCTAAATTGCTGAGGCTGGCCTGGAACTTGGGATCCCCCTGCCTCAGCCTCCTGAGTTGCTGGGATTACAGGCGTGTGCCACTGAGCCCAGTTCGTTCTTTCTTTCTTTCTTTCTACTCTACCACTAAGCTACACTCCCAACACTAAGCAGTCCATTTTCTAAACAGTTATGCAAAAGAACAAAAATTCCTGATTTCTTGAACCTTGGTTCTAGAACAAGTATCTTCAGTGTGTCTTTGCTGAGCCCCATCTACAGGCTCAGGCTTTTGCTAAATGCCTGCTGGGAGGTCAAGAAGAATTTGGTATGGGACTAATTGTGTAGCCTAAAGTAGCTTACATATTGCAATAGGGGTTAAGAGTTGACTGAGTTAAGTGCTAAATTGTGAGTGCTTCAAGAGGTTGATACGCAGGAGCTCTATGTGCTTCCTGGAGGAGGTGACACTAGAACAGAATTTTGAAGAATGGGTATTGTTGAGATGAATTAAGTCTAGGAGGAGAAGCATTTCAACTTGGAGCAGGGCATAAGGAAAGTTCTGGAGGTTGTTAGGATTGTGGTGTGCTCAGGCCTAGACTGCTCAGTTACAGGTGGCACAGAAAACTGAAATGGAGTCTTTCTCCCCGAACATTAGTTATTAGCTACTGATCAGTCCACTATCTTTTTTAAAGGGCATATTCATTCATTCATTAAAGATGGGGTGTTACCCAGGATGATTCAAACTCTTGGGCTCCAGCAATTCTCCTGCCTCAGCCTCCTGGGTAGTTGAGACCAAAGGTGTGTATCACCATGCCTAGCTTAGTCTTTTTTTTTTTTTTTTTAATAGGCGCTTGTGAGGAAGAGAGCTGAACCCCATTCCTGCAGGAAGTAGGAAATTCCTGGGACAAAGCAAAATCAACCTCACAAAAATAATTTAGGAGAAAGAATAGAGGAAAATTATCTAAATGGCCTTATACAATGCCATCCAATCTAACCTATGATTAGATGCAGGTTTGGAATGTAAACCATTAGATCTCTGATCTTTAGGATGCATGCTATTGCCCTTGATTTTCTTTAACTTGTTAGTAAAAACTATTTCAAAAACTCTGATTTTGTCTTATCTAAAATTGAGAAGAAATAAAAAATTTCTAAGATTATTTAAAATGTTAGGAGCACCTTTGGTTAAAGGTGTGGATGTGCCCCTTACCAACTAGATGGGTGGTGCCACACTGCTTTAGAGCAGAATCTAAGGAGGGAGATACACTTACAGGGAGCAGAGTTGGTGGCAAAGGGATGTTTTAGCAACAGGCTCAGGGACAAGTAGTGTTTAAGCCAGCAGTCAGGCCCAGGGAGGCCTGGCAGCAGGCAATAGAGAGGTGCCTATGTGGGACAGCAGAGCTGACATCCAGGGATCTGACAGCAGGCTGGAGATACAGCTCTAGGGAAGAAGCTGGTCTCAAGGAAAAACAGCTGCAGGCAACAGGCTTACATTATCAGTATGTTAGAAATCTGGACAAAATAAAATATTAATGTGACTAACAGAAATAAGGAGGTATTAGCATGTGTGAGGCTCTGGGTTCAATTCCCAATATTATAAAAAAAAGAAAAAAATAAAGGAAACAAGGAGGTGGCAAGGGAAAAAATAGGAAGACATCAATGAGTGCTGATTTTCTTTCTTTTCCTTTTTTTTTTTTTTTTGGCATAGGAGATTGAAACCAGGGACACTTTGATCATTGAGCTACATCCCCAGCCCTTTTTAAATTTTTTATTATTTTTAAATTTTGAGAAAGGATCTCACTAAGTTGCCTTAGGCTGGCATTGAACTTCTGATGCTCTTGCTTTAGCTTCCTGTGTCTCTGGGATTATGGGCATGCAAAGTGCTGATTTCTTAATATTTTCTGCCAGAAAGCCAAAAGATAATGTCTAAAATTGAAACATGTAAATTTTAAAATTCTAAAGGACTCCAGTTGTAAAAAGGGAACCAAGTTGGGTAGGGATTACACGTATTAGCAAAGAAACCCTCTACCCCTACGGCTGTGGGAGAATTTGTATACCTAGGGAACTAGAAGCCTCAGATATTGAGGGAATAAGATAGGAGTCTCATCACAGGAGCTGATAAGTACAAGACAAGTACCTGTACAGGGAAAAGACAAGGGCCAAGTTACTGGAACTAAAGATTTGAGATCAAAGCAGAGTCAGATATCACTTACTTGAACTTCATTTAATTAGGTATGGATGGAAATATCTTCTATTTCCTTCTGATTCAGGACAAAACAAATTCCAGTGCTGTAGTTTGGATCTGGAATGTCCTCCAAAGGCCCATGTGTTAAAAATTTGACCTCTGGCTTGATACTATTGGGAGGTGGTTGAACCTTTAAGAAGTGGGGTCTAGTTGGAGGTTTTCAGGTCATTGGGGGTGTGCCCTTGAAGGTGATAATGTGACCTAAGTCCCTTCCTCTCTCTCTTTTGTGCTTCCTGTCTCTTTTTAGAAAAATTTTTATTTTTAGTTGTAGATGGACACAATAACTTTATTTTTATTCATTTATTTTTATGTGGTGCTGAGGATGTAACTCAGTGCCTCACACATGCTAGGTGAGCGCTCCACCACTGAGCTACAATCCCAGCCCCACTTCCTGTTTCTTGATAAGGTGAACAGTTTTGCTCTGCTGTGCACTCCCTGCCATTGTCATTGCCACCTGACATCTCTTTCAGAGGCCTACAAGCATTGGGTCAACCTGATCACACAAACTGGAACTTTCAAAACTGTGAGTCAAGGGGCTGGGGATGTGGCTCAAGTGGTAGCGTGCTCGCCTGGCATGCGTGCGGCCCGGGTTCCATCCTCAGCACCACATACAAACAAAGATGTTGTGTCTGCCGAAAACTAAAAAATAAATATTAAAATTCTCTCTCTCTCTCTTTAAAAACAAACAAGACTTTACGTTAGATGTGAAGTCTGTCAGGTCCAGAGTTTAAAAAAAAAACACAAAAAACTGTGAGTCAAAATGAACCTTTTCCTTTTATAAGTTAAATATGTCAGGTATTTTGTTGTAGTGACAGAAAGCTAACACATCTAGAATCTGAGTTTGATAGAGATGGGGAACAAACCCATTGGTGGGAATTAGATGGCCCTAGATAAGGCATGGAGCTGAATTGGTCATCACAGTGTGACCTAAATAAACAAACTCCCATTGTCATTCTATTGCTTAAAATCTCTGCAGCAGAATCTGGAGGCATAGGCTTCCTCAGTTCCCCCATTCTCCTCCCCACCCTCCTAGGAAGGGAGTACAAAGTATCCTTTAGGGCATTAGCTTCACTAATTCTTCACTATCTGGACCTCCCCAAGGCCAGGCCTTTCTTGATTAGCATCTCAGGCCCACAGTGGAGAATGAGGTCACCCTGGTGTGAGATGAGATGACAGTATCATGACTTGGCTGACCATAAAACAACTGCTTTTAAAGCTCAATTTTGTAATCTCATAGTTTACCCGGGGGGTTGTGTAATTCAAAGCAATGGCCATGAAACTATTTGTAAAATTGTGACTTTCTCCTGAACCAAATGTGGATTAGGGGTAGGGGAAGGGGGGAAGGAAGAGCTGAGAGCTGGGGGAGGCAAGCATGGCCCAGATGGTTCCAGGGTGGGGCCAGCACTTAGGGTTTCTCTTAATGTGACAGGGGTCTTCTCTTCTGCAGATATAAAAAGCTTTGTGTTTTCAAGTGCCTCAAAGATTTCTCAAGCAAAGGGTGCTTAACCTACTGACCTTAACCTGAAAAAAAAACAGTAAAAGAGAAAATCCCAGCAGGAATTGCTCAGCCTCCTTAACTATAACTGGGGCCAGCTGGCTGCTTACTTGGGGCGGGATAACTTGCCCTCTAGCAAGGGTTTGGGGCTTGGCCATCCAGGGGGATGACAATGTTAGAATTAGATACACACTATAATTGGTACATCTCAGGCTCTCTTGGAGTCCAAGAGTGAATTCATAGAAGATATGAAATATCAGGTGAAGGGTTGACAATGACTGGATAATGATAGGCCTCTAGTCCCAGCTATGTGGGAGGCTGAGGCAGGATTTCTTGAGCCCAGGAGTTTAAGGCCAGCCTGGGAAACATAGTAGGCCCCTACCTCAAATCCAAAACCAAAACCCAAAATAAACAAACAAAAAAACCCAAATAGATTTTCATTTGACTTCTGGCTCTGTGACCTTAGGCAAATCATATAGGTCTTCTAATTCTGTCTTTTTGGGCTGTAAAATTGAAACAATAATAGAAGCAAAAAAAAAAAAAAGAAGCTATCTCTTAGGTGATTGTGAGACTAAAGTATGATAATATGTGATATATATGCTATATGACCTATATATATGATGTGATGGTCCCACAGTGAGTTTATAACAAACAATGATACATAAGCCAGTGATTATGTGGTTCAACATTAGTGGATTTAGCCAGACACAGTGACATGTGCCTATAGTCACAGCTACTTGAGAGACTGAGGTGGGAGGATTGGTTGAGTGCAGGAGTTTGAGGGCAGCCTGGGCAACATAAGGAGATCCATTTCTAAAGCACACAAACAGACAGACATTAGTGGGTCTTTTGATTCTTTTTATTCCTATAATTGCTTATGATAGTGAAGTATTGAAGGAAGGAAAGAGGTGAATTAGCATAATTTTTAGCAACAGAGGACTGTTTTGTGAATACATGCTCTGTCCTTTTCTAACTTTTCCCATTCTGTCTACCCATTATCTTTTCAAAGGATGAGAATCAGTGTGGTATGGAAGAGAAAGAAACAGACAAATTAGATGTTATGGTATGAATGTGTCCCTCAAAGTTTGTATGTTGAAAATTCTCAATATTGCCGGGCATGGTGGCACATGCCTGTGATCCCAACAACTCAGGATGCTAAGGCTGGAGAATCGGCAAGTTTGAGAACAGCCTCAGCAACTTAGCGTGTCCCTAAACAACTTAGTGAGACCCTGTCTCAAAATTAAAAAAAAATAAATAAATAGTTGGGGATGTAGCTCAGGGGTAAAGCACTTCTGGCTTCAATTCCCAGTACCAAAAAAGAAAAAAATAAGAAAGTCCCCAATATCCCAATATGCTAGTATTAGGAAGTAGGCTCTGGGCTGTGATAGTCCATTTTCTGTTATTATTATAAATACTTGAGATAAATCATCTTATAAGGAGGAAGTGTTTTATTTTGGCCTAGTTTCAGAGGCTTCCATTCCTGGTCACTTGGCTCTGTTGCCTTTGGTACTGTGGTAATGCAGAACATTGTAGTGGAGATGCATGGCAGAAGAAACGGCTCACCTTATATTGGCCAGAAGCAAAAAGAAAGGGTATATTAGGAACAGGCTGCTATTCTAATATCCCCTTCAAGGGCATACCCCCAATGACCTAACTTCCTCCCACTAGACCTCTACATCCTAAAGGTTCTATCTCCCAATAGTACCAAAGGCTGGCAACCAAGCCTTTAACACATAGGCCTTTTGGGGAAACTTGGGCTTTTAGGAAGTGATTGATTGAGGCAAAGCCCTTATGAATGGAATTGGCAACTTATAAAAGAAGTTGGAGAGGGAGCCTTTTAGTCTTCTGCCGCGTGAGGATACAGTATTCAAAGTGCCATCTTAGAAGCAGAGACCAAGCCCACATCAGACATTGAACCTACCAGCATTTCAATCTTGTACTTCCCAGTCTCTGGAATTGTGAGAAATAATTTTCTATTATTTCTAAATTACCCAATTTGTGGTATTTTGTTCTAGCAGTAGGAACTGATTAAGACATGGGGCTTGACCTTGAGCTGTGTCACTTAATATGTCATGGAACTCTAGATGACTTTCACAACTTCTGTGAGTTTCACTTTCCTTGAAGGGATTTTTTTCTATTAATTGAAATAAATGATGTGTGTAACATGGTTGGCACTGAAATACACAGAGCAGCTCTGCCCATCAATCCTTGTTCAAAGATTTTAGATGTTTAAAGATGTGTAGGTTACCTAAGGCTGTGAAGGGTTTATCAGTACCCCATGATTTCAAGGATTTGAAATGTACATTTTTTAAGATGCCCCTTGAGAGATTAACCCATAGGAAAGTCCTTCCCAACAAAGACCAAGAACACCCTTCAGGTCTCCTTATCTGACATCTAGATAGCTTGGTTGCTCACACATGAAAGACCACTGTTCACTATCAAGTATCTTCCCTTTAGAATTTTGATGACTCTTGGGATTTTTCAGAGCTTTCTAGAGATTCTACCATTAGGGCTCCTTGTGTGCATTTCTAGGGTACTGTGATGAACTGACCTAAACAAATTTGGTTATGCACAACCATTAGGTTTTATGGGTGGATATCAGTCATCACCCATAATTATAGGAAGTTGAGAGAATTGGCTGCCAGTTTGGAATTAAGGTAATAATAAAGCAATAATAATTAAGACCTAAATCTGCCACACATATAAGCATTTATTAGCAAGCAGGCACAAGGCAGTTATAAAAACTGTTCTAGAAGCTCAAACATATTTCAGATCTGTTGCTTTTCATTCCTCTTGCATGAAAGGTTCACCTGAAGCAAATGTGATAATATTCTAGCTACAGATTCAATTAGCCATTTATTGGGGTCAGGTGACCAATAATTATCTGGAAACAGCAGCAGGACTCCTGACCCTTTAGGGATTCAAGTCAAGGTCGCTGTTTTATTTTTTTCCTCATTTTTTTTTTCAGGACCAAACCAAACTAAATTGTGCATGCTAGATGAGTGTTCTGCAACTGAACTCAATCCCCAACCCCAAGATTGCCACTTGAAAGGTAGGAGTTACTAAATTTTTATATCCTGTTTGAGCTAGAATATTCTAATCTGTCCACTATCTTGAATGCCACTGATTTCATCAATAAAAAACCACTTTAACAACCATTGTATAAATTATTAAACCTCTGTTCTTTCCAATGCAAATTTATTTCTAACACTTATTATGCTAATTGTCATTGCCTCTGGTGTTAGTAGGATATAGTGATTGCTGGGGCTGTGGCTTAGTGGTAGAGTGCTCACCTACCACGCATGAGGCTCTGGGTTCAATCCTCAGCACCGCATAAAAATAAAATAAAAAGTTATTGTGTACATCTACAACTAAAATTAAAAAAAAAGAGTGATTGCTAAGTGACCTTAGTAGCCATTTCTGGAGTGCGACTATTTTTTTTAAAAAATTATTTTTTAAAAATATTTATTTCTTAGTTGTAGTTGGACACAATACTTTTATTGTATTTATTTATTTTTATATGGTGCTGAGGATCAAACCCAGGGCCTCACATGTGCTAGGCGAGCGCTCTACCACTGAGCCACAACACAGCCCTTGGAGTGTGACTATTGAGTGAGAGGTCTTGATAAAGGCAACTGACTACCCATAGAGTATACATTTGAAGTAATTACACTGTCTGTGCATTAGTATTTTAATTACAGACGTCATAACTGGTAACTCATTTTTGATCATCCCAGGATCAATAGAAAATGCAAAAGCAGAAAATCTTTAGTTATTTTTTCCTTTATTTTCTTTCTTTCTTTCTTCATTTTGGTATTGGGGATTGTACCCATAGGCACTTAACCACTGAGCCACATCCCCAGCCCTTTTGATTTTTTATTTTGAGACAGGGTCTCACTAAGTTACTTAAGACCTCCCTAAATTGCTGAGGCTGGCCTTTAACTTGCAATCCTCCTGACTCAGCCTCCCTTGCCACTGGGATTACAGGTGTATATCACCACGCCAAATAGGTTTTCTTTTTGAGATTGGGTCTCGCTATGTGGCCCATTCTGGTCTTGGAGTCTTAGGCTCAAGCAATCTAAGTAACTGGGACAACAGGGTGCACCACTGCACCCAGCTCTACGTATTCAGTGAGTGAAAGAAAAATATGAAATCAGTACCATCGAGAATGCTAGAATATATCTTCCCCAAGATAACTCTAAAAATCAAGCAAGAGCCTTTGGCTTTTCTGAGGCCTCTTGGCTTCTGCCATGGTTTTTTCTTCCCCCAAAGGCAACTGTTGCTCAGTGTGTGGACAGTCTCTGGAATGTTAAGCACTCAATGGTTGGGCTCTGCTATAATTAATGATTTCTTACCTCTGAGGCTTCTCCTCTAGAGAGTGGGGTCTGATATGGGTGGAGCCCCCAAACGCCAGATGTCCTGTGGTGACAACTGCTGGCGTCTGATTGCTCAAGAACCAAGTTGTGCACTTTTCAACTAAACGAGGGAGCCATGTGCTTCAGTGCAGTTCAAGAATCCAGGCACATCTCCAAGGCTAGAAGGCCTCTGCTGAGGCCTGTGCCCTTTGCTTTCGCAGTTCCTGCATTGTGCTGCAATGCCCCCTCCAGGTCCACTCTTTCAGTGTTTTAAGTCACTGGAAGAGTTTCCTAAACTAAAAATGGGTGCATGATAACAAGAAATGAGCTATTGAAACATGCAACAGCTTAAATGATACTCAAGGGAATTATACTTAGTGAAAAAGCCAATCCCCCAAATTTACATGATATAGTATTTCCATTTCTATACCTTTTTTTGGTGCCAGGATTGAACCCAGGGGCTCTTAACCACTGAGCCACATTCCCAGCCCTTTAAAAAATATTTTATTTAGAGACAGGGTCTCGTTAAGTTGCTGAGGGCCTTGCTAAGTTGCTGAGGCTGGCCTTGAAACTGTGATTCTCCTGCCTTAGCCTTCTGAGCCACTGGGATTACAGTCCTGTGCCACATGCCCAGCTCTATACCATTCTTGAAGTGACAAACTTATGAAGATGAACATAGTAGTGGTTGCCAGGAATTAGGGAAGGAAAGAGGAATGAGGTAGCTATGGTTATAAAATCAAGGGCAACATGAGGGATTCATGTGATGAAAATATTCAGCATCCCTTTTTCTTTTCCAAAATAGGGTCTTACTATGTTGTCCAGGCTGTCTTCAAACTCCTGCACTCAAGTGATCCTTCCACCTCAGCCTGCTGAGTAGCTGGAACTACAAGTGTGTGCCACTGTACCTGGTTATTTGCAGCATTTTGTTTCTTTTTGTACTGGGGATTGAACCCAGGGGTGCTTATTCACTGAGCTACATCCACAGCCTTTTTTATTTTTATTTTTATTTTGAGACAGGATCTTGCTAAGTTTCTTAGGACCTTGCTAAGTTGCTGAGGCTGACCTTGAACTTGTGATCCTCCTGCCTTAGCCTCCTGGGTCACTGGGATTACAAGTGTGCAACACCATGCCCGGCTTCAGCATCTTAACTGTGGTGGGTACACAAACTTACACAGGTGATTTAAAAAAAAAACATAGAATAGCTGGGTATAGTGGCACACACCTGTAATCCTAGTGATTTAGAAGGCTGAGCCATGAGGATTGCAAGTTCAAAGCCAGCCTCAGCAATTTAGCAAGGCCCTCAGCAACTCAGTAAGACCCTGTCTCAAAATAGAAAAATCAAAAGGACTGTGGATATGGCTCAGTGGTTAAGTGCCCCTGGGTTCAATCCCTGGTATAAAACAAAAACAAAAACGAGAGAGAGAGAGAGAGAGAGAGAGAGAGAGAGAGAGAGAGAGAGAGAGAGAAAACACGCAGGGGGTGCGGGACATGCAATAATACAAATAAATAAAAGTAAAACTGGAGAAAGCCAAATAAGATGGGTGGGTTGTGCCAATATCAATATCCTGATTGTGATATTATACTAGTTTTGCAAGATGATATCATTGAGGAAAACTGGGTAAAGTATATAAGAGATCTTTCTGTATTATTTCTTACAAGTGTATATGAAATTGTGAAACAAACTGGATATGGTGGCATATGCAGGTTCAAATGCCTGTAATCCCAGCAACTTGGGAGGCTGAGGCAAGAGGATTCCAAGTTCAAGGCCAACCTCAGCAACTTAGTGAGGCCCTAACCAACTTAGGGAGATCATGTCTCAAAAAATAAAAAGGGTTGGAGACATAGTTTATTGATTGACCACCCCTGGGGGTTCAATCCCTGATATCAAAAAAAAAAAAAAAAAAAAA
>NW_026000338.1:779906-793616 GCF_001458135.2 Marmota marmota marmota
ATCAAAAAAAAAAAAAAAACAAGAAGCAAAAAATTTATAAAACATTATGAAATAAAATATTAAAATAAATAAAAATTCTAATTAGAAAGATGAGTGACTGTGGTGATGGTCACACAACCGTGTGCATATGCTAAAAAAGCCATTGAATTGTACACTTTAAAGGGTGAATTGTGTGGTGTGTGAAGTATAGCCCAATAAAGTTGTTTTTAAAAAGTTGGTGCGTAGAGCTGGGGTTGTGGCTCAGTGGTAGAATGCCTGCGTAGCATGCAGGAGGCACTGGGTTCAATCATCAGCACCACACCACATTTGTGTCCATCTAAAACTTAAGAATAAATATTAAAAAAAAAAGTTGATGCGTGATCTTGAGAGAAGCTGGTCAAGGAATCCCAGGTGAATTCCTTGCCCATAAATGATGACATTGATGGTGGAATTGTTCTTTTGTTTGAATGGACTGCAAGACCCTAACTTCTTCAATATTTCTCAGTTCCTACCCTTATGTGAATCCTGAAGGAATCTGAGACACCTCATTTGCCCCAGCCCACTGGGGACTGGGCGAACTCTCAAGTCCCAGCCCTTTCCTAGCTCTCACTGTATGGCCCAGCTTATCTGTGGGGAGCTTCTGCTCTCTGCTTGGACTAAGGTCTCCTTGATTGGGGTCCTGGTTCTCTGCCTATTTCTCGGCAAGTTCCTCCCCTGCAGATTGAATGCTTTTCCCTATCTTCCCCTGCCAGTGACTGAGGTTTATCTATAAATGAACTCAACACTACTCTAATTTGGAGGATTGCTGACTGCTGCCTATATTCTCTGGCTGTGATGGCAGGTGGCTGCCACTGGGGCTGCGTGCTTTCTGAGACCTTGCATTCCTGTACCTTACTGACCTCAGAGCTTCACATTACTGTTAGCCAACGTGCACTGTTCTGTTCCACTGCATTTTCCCTTAGGGCCCAGCTAAAGTCATCAGGGTAGTGACTCCCAGCTCCCATGCCACTTAGGACTAATATCCTACTAGCTCATATTGCATGTTTCACACCCAAACCCACTCAAGTGATAGTAAGGTGCCAATCCTGTTATCTTAGCTGTACTGCAAAGAACACATACAGGAACTGTTGACTCTAGCTGAACCTGTTGGCCCTGGATGAGATTCTGGTGCTAAAATAAATATGGACGAAGAAATGTGGAGCAGGTGGGGATTCTTAAATCAGCTTTCCAACAGTACCTATCTGTCCTGGGAGGTGCCTTAAAAGCCTTGATTAAGAGTACACAGTGGGGGCTGGGATAGTGGCTCAGTGGTAGAGTGCTCGTGTAGCACAGGTGAGGCCCTGGGTTTGATCCTTAGCACTGCATAAACATAAATAAATAAAATAAAGGTATTGTGTCCATCTACAAATAAAAAAATTTTTTAAAAAGACTGCACAGTGGGGGCTTGGCGTGGTGGCACATGCCTGTAATCCCTGCAACTCTGGAGTCTGAGGCAAGAGAATGAAAATTCAAGGCCAGCCTCAGCAATTTAGGGAGGCCCCCAACTTAGCAAGACCCTGCCTTTAAAATAAAAAAAAAATTAGTAAAGGGCTGGGGGTGGTGCTGGGGTTGTGGCTCAGTGGTGGAGCGCTTGCCTAGCATGTGTGAGGCACTGAGTTCGATTCTTAGCACCATAAATAAATAAATAAATAAAGTCTATCAACAACTAAAAACAAATTTTAAAAAAGGGCTGGGGATGTGGCTTTGTAGTTAAATGCCTCTGGGTTCAATCTATGGTTAAAATAAAAAAAGAAAGTATGCACAGTGGGGCTGCGGGTGTAGCTCAGTGGTAGAGTTGTTGCCTAGCATACAATCCCTGCCCAAAACCAAAGTAAAACAAAACTAAAAAATGCCAAAGAATTCACACTTGGTTGAATCATCCAGGGAAGAGACTTGTTTTAGTAGCCCTTTCTCTAGAGTCAGCCTGTTGCTCTGAATCCCACCTCAAACATCTACTACTGCAATCCCACCTCTGAGCTAGTTAGTTACAATGCATAGGTAGCATGCACGCAACAATTTCTGAGCTGTCACGAGTGTAAATCATCACCCTGAAACAAATGGTCAGGCTGGGAAGATAGTCCAGAGACAACTAACAATGCCCTAAAGCAGATAGCTAGGCACAATTAGCCAATGAGACATGCCAATGTTCATTGCTTAGCAAGTTGCTTCATATTTGGCAGCAGGAGTCAGTCCTGCTGTATTACGTACGAGGAGGACAGAATCTTAGTGAATTTTGATTCACTGTCTACATCTACATTCAACTGTCACTTCTGTTGTTATCAGTTTTTCTGCCTCCTCATAATTTGCTGTTTCTCATTTGTTGTGGCTACAGAAACAATAAACACATTTGTAAGGATTTAGTTTGAAGTAAAGAAATTGGCTCTGAAATTATTTTATGAGTAAAGCCGCCAAACTTTACTGTATGGATGCTGACATCGATTTTTACTTCCTGGTGGCCTTTTCCTGTCCCCACCCCATTTCTTCCTTCTTTATTCTGTTTTGTTCCAGATATGAGTTTGCCAGAGAAGTGGAATCTGGATGAGTGAGGTGTTGTTCAGTTGGGTTCTGGAGAGTAGTTTTAACATTGCTTCAAGGTCTTTTTTTTCTTTTCTTTCTTTCTTTTTACTGGAGATTTAACACAGAAGCACTTTACCACTAAGCTCCATCCCCAGCTCTTTTTATTTTTTTATTTTAAGATAGGGTCTCAGTAAATTGCTCAGAGCCTCACTAAGTTGCTGAAGCTGGCTTTGAACTTGTGATCCTCCTGCCTTAGCTTCCCAGTCATTGGGATTGTGGGTGTGAGACACTGTGTCTAACTTGTTTCGACTTTGTGTTAGTTCAGACCTCTTCCTCTGGGGCTAAGGAAGCCCACTGCTATGGGTTAAAGGTGGCAGGAGTGGGGGGGGGGATCAGGTTGCAGAAGTGTTGACATAATCTTAGCCCAGCTGTCTAGGTCCCCTTTCTCTAAGGGTCATTGAGAAGAGGACTTCTGCCATGATAGTGGCTATAGAGGGAGGGGATAATGTGATATTTTCCTCTTTGAATATAATGAGACCATTTAGAATAGGTATTTTCTTGCCATGTGTGGTGGCACACACCTATAACATCAGCAATTTGGGAGGATGAGGCAGGAGGAGGATCACAAGTTTGAGGCCAGCCTCAGCAACTTAGTGAGCCCCCATCACAAAATGAAAAATAAAAAGGGCTGGGGATATAGTTCAGTGGTAAAGATCCCTGGGTTTAATCCCCAGTACCCACAATTTAAAGAAAAAATCGTAGTTGTAGATGGGCAAAATGCCTTTATTTTATCTGTTTATTTTTATGTGATGCTGAGGATCAAACCCAGTGCCTCACGCATGCTAGGCAAGTGTCTGCCACTGAGCCACCACCCCAGCCCATGAGCTACAGCCCCAGCCCCCCACAATTAAAAAAAAAACATATTTTCCTGATATCTTTGCTCAGATCCCCCCGGGAATGGCAGAGGGAACTACATCTGTGAAATATGTAGGTCAAGCAACATATAGGCTGGGCTGGCCTAGAAATTCCTTCAGTTGAAGTCCAGTGACTCCAGAGCTCAGGCCAGGCACCCGAGGAGGAAAGAATGGTGGGTCCAAGGGAGAGTATTGAGGGAGAGAGAAAGAATATAAATCAGTTCCCAGGACAAAGCAGACAGTGATCTGTCCTCTTAGGGTCCCAAAGCATCCTGAGATGGCATGTTATTCTTTTCCAAACATTAATTTATCCAAATATTTACCCAGCTTCTTCTTTTAAAAAATATTTTTTGAGTTGTAGATGGACACAATGCCTTTATTTTATTTGTTTATTTTTATGTGTTGCTGAGGATCAAACCCAGTGCCTCACTGTGCTAGGCAAGAGCTCTGCCACTGAGCCACAACCCCAGCCCCTCTCCAGCTTCTTTCTTCTCTTTTAATCCCACTTCTTCCTCTCTGTCTCCATCTTCCTCTAGGATAGCGAGGGACATCTGGGCAGATGGAGTGGCCCAATGCTAGAGCAGCATCTTTGGAAGCAGAAGAGACAGACTGTCATCTCCCTGCCCCTCCCGCTCTAAAATTCAGTGACTTCTAACTTACCCATTCAGACTCGGTGTTTCTCTTTCCTGTTCATTTTAGGAGGCTGAGTGAAAGCACATGAAGTATAACTCTCTCCTCTGATAACCCTGTTTCTCTGCATTTTTCCCTGACTCACTGGGGAGAATCACACATCTTTTTGGATGAAGCACTTGGCTGGAGGTAGAAGGCCTGGCTCATGTACTCAAAAGTGATGCTAATTAGAATACTTGGACTTTTAAGCTATTCCTACCCCTTGCCACCCCCACTCCTTCCTACCTCTGCTCTTCTCAGGCATCAGTTAACTGAAAAGCCACACCCAAGGGTAAGGTCTGAGCAGAGGGATTTAGTTATTTTTTCACTTCTTAGTATAAGAGATAGAATCACAAAGAGTTCCAAAGTAAAAAATGGGCAAGGGTCTTAGGGTTCTGGAAGTATAGAATTTTGTGGATAAATACAATTATTCCTCTGACCTCTCCCAAGCCCTTGTACACAAAGGTCCAGGATGAAGTGTTTGGAGTGCTGTTAAACAGGGAGTTTGGCCCAGAAGCAGCCTTTTCCTGGGCAGTAGTTGGGGGTGGCAGAACTGTCAGTCTGGACAGGGCTTATGGTTGACTGTACTGTGTACTGTGTGGGGATTTGTGGGGATTTGTTGCCCACAAATCAGTCCTCCTCCTTATGACTGAGCACCTAGCAGCAGGGTTGTAAGTCTGCTTTGTCTTGTCCAGCTGTGAAAGGAACAAGAATGGAAGCCTCTGAAAAGGCCTGCAGCTGCCTTCCAAGGAATTTCAGTGATATCTGGGAGCACACAGGCTGAGTCATATTTTGGGAGAGGATTGTGTTTTTATACCCGCAATGTAGGGTGTTGCCATAATATTAATCATTATTATGGTCAAAAACAAATAAACTCATCCCGCAGTTATGACAAATCTGTGTCTTGGCTCTTTTTTGTTCCTACATTGTCTTTCTTTTGGGTTCTGCCTTAGGGACCCAGAGTTTAACTCCATATTTCCAGAATAGGCAACTGGCTTTATAATATCATTTGGAGATGTATATAAAATACCTACTTTTCTTTTAGTTTTTCTGATGCTGGGGATTGAATCCAGGGCCTGACGCATGCTATGTAAGCATTCTCATACTAAGCTACATCCCCAGCCTAAAGTATCTAATTAAAAAAATAGTTGGGCACAGTGGCACATACCTGTAATCCCAGTGTCTTGGGGGGCTGAGGCAGGAGGATCACAAGTTCAAAGCCAGCCTCAGCAATTTAGTGAAGCCCTATAGAGAGACCTTGTCTCAAAATAAATAAAATTTTTTTAAAAAGGGCATCCTGTTGAAATGCAAATAATCCTTAAGCCTCATTAGTTACTTTAATCTTAATATTAATAAACTTTTATTATTATTTCATCCATAGAAGGACATAGGGTTGAAAGTTGAGACATAAGGGTCCTAGACATGTAGCCAGGGAAAAAAGTCTCCTCAGGGAAGAGAAAGCCACAGACAAGGTTGTTGGGGCATGGAAGAAAAATCACCAACCCAACAGGTTTTCAAAGAAGGAGGTATAGCATAGGTCAGGGCCATGGCAGCAGGAGTTTTGTGACTGTGAGGGAAAGTAAGGAAGGGAGGAGTAAAAGGAAGAGTCACTGAAGTTTAATGAGCCATTTCCTCTGCCTGGGCCTCAAGCCCTGGCTCTAGAGCGACAAACTCCAGACTTAAATAAAGGAGAGAGATGATTATTTGCTCATGCATTTGGGCCATTCCAGGCCCAAAGCCCCTGGGCTTTGGGCAGTTTTTTGTGGGTCAGGCGCTGGATGCAGGGCCTTGGGTTCTTATATAGTCAAGATAGTCTGAACCAGCTAGAGGAACTGCTGGAAGAGTATGTGAGAACTTGGGCTCAGCGAGGCACCTGAACGTAAGTGCAAAATGTGCCTTTAAATATAGCCCACTTTGTCAGGTTAGGCCTACACCTAATCTAACTCAGTTACCCAGAAATACATCTTTCCCTTTTTTAGACCACACTCTATCCTGACCAAATCAGAAAGCAGGCTCAGTATGGCCCTTTGTGTCTTTTACCTGGGCATAGTTGAAAGCAGATAAGCTAGGGTGAAGAGTCCCCAGTTATTATCCCAACAACTGTCTTTCCTGTTGTTTTCTCCTACATCTAACATCATTGCAGTTGTGGCAAAGATGACACCTCCTCAGAGGCTGTCCCTCACTCCCCTAGTTAGATAGCTCCTCCTACTCTAGCCACATCACTTTTTATTTTCTTTACAGCACCTATCATTAACTTTAACTTATGATTCAGTTTGATTGGTTGTTTACTGTCTCTCCATCTCACTGGCCTGTGTATACTTCATGAGAGCAGAGGCCAATTGCATTTTGTTCCCTCACCCTATCCCCTGAATAGGGCAGAATTTGACAGGCCTCTTCACTGTCCCCTGAACACAGCCTGCATGTTCTCACTTTGTACATTTACTCAAAATATTTCCCCTCCTTGTAATAACATATTCTTCCCTGTCTACCCAATCTTTCTAGTCCTGCAATGCTGGATTCAAATCTCAACTCCTTCAGATAGGCCTCTCTGATCACCTCAGCCAGCAGGGAATGGTTTTCTTCTAACTGCTACAGCTTTTGCTCTCTTTGCTATGGATTTTTTTTTTTCAGTTTTGGGCATTGCACTTAGGGCCCAGGCCTCATACTGCACATGCTAGTTAAGTGCAGTACCACTGAGCTACATCCTCAGTCCATTTCTTTTGCTTTGCTGAGGATCAAACCCAGGTATAGGTCTTCTATGTTAACTTAGGGTAAAAAATGAGTTTGGTTGCAGTTATTTAGTAGTACGGATGGTACAGAAGGACAAGGTAACAGTTTCTTCTTGAGTGGTCCAAGGGCTGCATGCAGCCCTTCTTTAAATGCAGATTCCCAGGGAGAACAGATATTTCTGAAGAAAGGTCTGAGGATCTCCCAGAGTCATGAGGGAACTCGACTCAGGACCAGTGTGGGTTCTTGGCATATGTGATATAAAAGAATTTCAGCACATGCCCATCAGAGACATAGAGGTTAATTTAGAAACGTGGAGGCACATTCAAAGGAGAATGTGGGCTTCCTTAAGAGTGAGAAGCTTTTGGAGTAAAGCAAGGAATACACATTCAAGGGAAAATACGAGCCATCCCCAGAGGGAGAACAGGAACCCCTTGGTATGAGGTGTTAATATTTATAAAGGGACGGTTTCTAGGGGCTGGACTGGAGGTGGAGTCATATGGAGTTACACAATTTTGCACCAGTTTTCTCTGAACTTGTGCTTTGCTCTTATATTACTTTTTGCAGACAAGGGTTAGGTCAAGGGTATTAGGCTGGGTTGCTGGGGAGTTGAAACTTTTCATGCACTTTCTGCATTTCAATGGTTCATAGGAGCTTCCTTGGAGACTCAGTATGTTTCTCCTTTTTCTGTATCCCCAAGTTCCTATTTCAGCACCACTTCTACAGATTTGGAATGTGTGGTCTGGGGCAAGACTCTCGGATGTGCATTTTAGAGGAGATACTTCTGATACATAAAGCTTGAGAGCCAGCAGTTTGGGGAGACACACTTCATGAGGTTCAGTCACTAACCAGCTATGTGACAGCCTTATTCTTCCTGTGTTAGAAATACCAGGGTGTCATGAGGAATCAGACACATACTTGGAAGTAGCTCAGCCAGGCAAAATTTACTTCTGCAGAAGGGTGTGCCACCAAACAAAGACTGGCAAGCAAGCCTCTTGGGCAAGCAGTCTGCCTGTTTTCATTCCTAACACAGCACTACTCCTTGCTCTGATAGGACGAGCTTGGGGTTACAGTCTCTTCAGTTGACTAATTTTATCATTGGGGAGAACAAAGAGAAGGAGTATAGTTAAAATGGCTATGATTGGATACAGGTTGGAAAGCTCAAAATGGCTACAGTTGGATTATTTTTAAAACGCCATAGGCTATGGTACTATTGTATTACTTTCCTTTCTGCTCTAATTCCCTTCTGGCTGCCTTTCTTACACTCCAAATTTATGTTTAAGATTAAATACTGTATTCTGAAAATGGACAATTTCACTTTCTGTTTCTCACATCTGGACTTCTGTTTCCTTAGATGTAAGATGAAGAGGTTGGGCAATGGGACCTCTCAGTTCTAAGAATTGGCAAGTTTATGTTCTGTAAACTGCTGGAAGTCAAACTCTTTGGCTTACATATTTTAGAATCTTAACTGCAGCCTACTCAAAAATAGTACCTTAAATGTAATAGGTGGTTAATAAACACTGAATGAGTAAATGGATGGAATGTGTTATGGTTTGGGTGTGAGGTGTCCCCCAAAAGCTCAGGGGTGAGACAATGCAAGATGATTTGGAAGAGAAATGATTGGGTTATGAGAGCATTAACCCAATCAGTGAATTAATCACCTGATGGTATTAAATGAGTGGTAACTGAAGGCAGGTGGGGTGAGGCTGGAAGAGGTGGAGCATTGAGGGAGTAGCTTTGGGGTATACATTTGTATCTGGTGAGTGGAATCTCTTTGCCTCCTAATCATTATGTGAGCTGCTTCCCTCTGCCACACTCTTCTGCCATGATGTTCTGCCCTCACCTTGAGCCCTAAGGAATGGAGGCTGCTGTCTATGGACTGAGACCTCTGAAACCGTGAGCCCCTAAATAAACTTTTCCTCCTCTAAAATTATTCTGGTCATGTCTTTTAGTCACAGCAGTGAAAAAGTTGACTAAAACAGAATGAATAGTTGGGAAGTAGGGAAAGGGGTGCTTGCTCATAACAACTCAGAGACATTAGTGTAGTTAAGCACACTAAACGTGTCTGGGTTAGAATCCCAGTCTCTGCCAAGTCAGGAGATCTCTCAAACTCTTCATTTCCTCATCTGTACATCAGGGGTGTTACAAGTACCTACTGTATCAGACTATTGGGGAACAAAATGAGATAATGTCTACAAAACATTTAGCACAGTGTCTGGTACATAGTAAACACTTACCTTTATGTTAATAAGTTCACCCCAGTGAAAAACAAATGGTTAGTTTTCAATGGGGAAGAACTTGAACTTCAACCAAATCCCAAACTCCTTGTGTCTTTTTCTTTCCCAATGTCCCAGAGGGGCACTGACTGTGAGGGTGAGGCTTGGAAGCCTGGCTCATCTGATAGCCACAGCTGTAAGCAACTGACTTAGAACTTGGGGAGCCAGGTGCTGGTTTCTTGGAGCATGTTCACTTATCTATAGACTGGGAAAAAGAAAGTGTCAAGACATCATGAAGTTTATCCTCAAGAGTATGGAAGGAACATGAGGTAAGAATATCTGCATTCAAGTCTTAGTTCTTGCAAAAGACTTCCCTGATCTCTTTGTAACCCTACTTCCCAATCTTAGATGTCCCTTCTTATATATTTTCACATTACCTACTATTTCTCTTATACTATTTGCCTCTTGTTACTACCTCTTGACTGTCATGTAAGGTAGACTGAATTCCTTGAGAGTGGGGACAATGTCTTGACCATCTCTGTATTATGGATAAAGAACATGTTGCCCCAATGGAGCATATGTGCAGGAAATGTCTATAGGACTCAACTCAAATGATGCACTGCTGAGTTTAGTCATTGATTTGCTTTGGTCAAGTCAATAAGTGTAAGAGGAACAAGAAACTCTTCTCTGACAACTCACCAGGTTATTGTGAGGATCAAGCACTCTGTAACCTGTAAGAGAATCTTTGTTATTGCCTTTCAAGCCTTTCCTCTCTCTTCCCAGTCTTGCTGACCTTTACTTAAACCTATATTTACCATTCCTTTAGGACTTTCTGTTCTCTAGGTTATTTTATCACCAAATCTGGAAAAGGAATCCATGCTAATGTGTTAATGGGTGTTAATTGGACGGTATATTTACATTTCAACAGGGAGCTTTCCCAGCTTTTGGAGGAATGAGTAATGGTGGATTCCAGGTGCTTGGGCCAGGGAGGGCTGGGGTTGTTGTTGTTTTTGTTGTTAGGGGATCTCTTAAGCCAGTTCTCCAACTGTCCTGGTAGGGAGCCATCTACTTTCCATCCAGACTTGGTTGGCCAGGTGGCACACACAGTGCATTTGTATGCAGGAAATGCCTGAAGCCTCTACGACCACATTAGAGGCTTCTGTTTTGTGAGGCTTCCAAGAGCAAATGGAACCTGTCTCTAGCAACTTACCTTTGTAAATTGGTTTTGAGGCACACTAACTCAAGAGACCTGATGAGCTCTGTTCCAGGCTTGCAGATCAGACTTGGAGCCCAGAAAAGCCATTAGCCTGGAAAGATTATTTCTGCTAATCCCCCTAAGCAGCTCCTGAGGCTTTTTACATGCTCATAGAATAGCCTGGGGCCTTTGCTGGGGTCCAGTGTTAAACTCCTTTGGAAAGAGGTGTAATTCTCGGATAAAAGTTCCTCTGGTGTTATTAATGTTAAGCAGAAATACGTTTTGTGCCTGAAATATCATTGCTTTATTTTTTCTTATTTTTTGAGACAGGATCTTGCTAAATTGCTTAGGGCCTTGCTAAATTGCTGAGGCCAGCCCTTGAACTTACAATTCTCCTGCCTCAGCCTTCTGAGTAGCTGGGATTATAGGCATGTGCCACTGTGCCTGGCTGCATGGACTTTTTTAAAAAATATTTTTTTTAGTTGTAGATAGACACAATATCTTTATTTATTTTTATGTGGGGCTGAGGATCAAATCCAGTGCCTCACACTTGCAAGGCAAGTGCCCTATCACTGGGGATAGAAGACCAGCTGAGCTATAGCCCCAACTCCTGCATGGACTTTTGATGCATTAGAATATTCACACATTGCCATTTGTTGCAGAAAGTTGCTAAAAGTATAATTTGTAATGAAATATATATAAGTCCAGGTTTTCTTTCTTTTTTCTTTTTTCTTTTGCCATGTTGGGGATAGGACCCAGAGCCTCCTGAGTCACTGAGATCACAGGGATGTGACACCATGCCTGGCTCCTTTATTCTTTTCTTTTTCCTCTAGTGCAGGGATTGGTTATAGGGTGGGGATTGGCTAGGGATGGAATCCAGGTTCTTGTGCATGCTAGGCAGGTGCTGTACCACTGAGCTACACCCCCAGTCCTGGTTATGAAAATAACTTGCTCTTTCTTGCTGCCTTACAGGTAAATAAACCACCTCCCCCATCCCACTCCAGTCTTGCTTGCTTTTACCTAAACATATTACCATCCCTTTAGGACTTTTTGTTCTATAGGCTAGTGTGTGTGTGTGTGTGTGTGTGTGTTGCTGGGGATTGAACCCAGGGCTTTGTGCATTTGAGGCAAGCACTTTACCAACTGAGCTACATCCCTAGTCCACTATAGGTTATCTTATCCTCAAATCTGGAAAAGGAATCCATGCTAATGTGTTAATGGGTGCTAAAAGTGTTATGAGGATTTGGATAACATTGTTCCTGATTCTGTTGAGGCCTGAAATATCCAGGGCATGAGTCTCAGAGTCCTCCATTCAGAATGTGAGGTTCTTGAATAAATTTGGGGGAAGTGACCCAAGAGAGTTTGGACCAGAGGACCTGAGCTTGCCAGAAGCTTGCTGTTTTGTGGCTGATAGGTTATCATGGGGTTTGTCTTCCATTTTTATTCCTATTCCTCAGACTCTTGCCCACATCTCCAGAGAAAGGAGAAAGGGGAAAGAATCGAATCTCACTTCCTGCCAGCTGGAAAATATCTTTTTTAGCCTTTGTAGGGTCAGTGGCAGTCTCTGCTGCCAGGGTTCCATCTACTCCAGTCCCTGCCAGGGACACTGAGGAAGCCTCTATTCATTTTTTTAATTTGAATTGTACCCTTTGTGAGAGACTCTCATGGGTCTATTCTCTGAATGCTGGTTTAACACCTGAATGCCTTATGCATGTAATGAAAAGTTGCATGGATAGGATGTTTAACCGTTGATTTGCTTTCAGTATAGTAGATCTACAGGTCAATTCCTTGTTGGGCCAAGAGCATAGCACAGGAGCTCAGAGCACCACTGGCAAAGTGGGAGAAATGGGGAGCAGTCTGAGAGGGGCAGCATCTCCTTGGAATGGGGATAGAAGTTGCCAAGTGGGAATCTGAAGGTTAAATTCAGCATTCACACTCCACATGACCTGGACATTGCTTTAAAACATTTTGCGGGCTGGGGATGTGGCTCAACCGGTAATGTGCTCGCCTGGCATGTGCGGGGCCCTGGGTTCGATCCTCAGCACCACATAAAAATAAAAATAAAGATGCTGTGTCCACCGAAAACTGAAAAAAAAAATTAAAAAATTCTCTTTCTCTCTCTCTCTCTTTAAAAAAATGCAGAAAGTTGAAAACAGTAGGATCAGATAACACTGGGCAAGTTTCCTGCTTAGTAAATTGTTACATTGAGTAGTGGCTGCCACAATGGGGCAGGATCTGTACTCTCAACTTTACCACAGTCTTCCACATTGCCTGTTCTTTTAGATCCGGTATGCCTCCTTCATTTGGACTGTCTTGTTCCTGTAGGCCAATTGTATCTATGGACATACAACACTGATCATGGTGGAGTAGGCCCTAGGCAGAGATTCTGCTGTGGGGGATAGAAGACCAGCTGAGTAGCAGGAGCTGAAAGCAGGCAGGAAGCCTGAGAGGCAGCTTGAGGTCACCACTGGGCTTCTTGTCTAGCATAGGTATCACAGCAAATAGGAAGCCTGGGATTCAGCATCTAAAGAAGACCCAGGAGTGAGCACTGAAGACAGGGACTATGCAAGCAGGATAGAGATAGATTGTCTGAGGCCAGTTGACTATTATAGTCCCACCTAAACCCTCAGTGCCTTTCTGTTGTTCTTAGGATAAAGAACAAACACCCTTACCATGGTCAACAAATTGCTGCATAGTTGAACTTTTACTCTGAATCCTTTGCTCTAGGAAAAGCAGTAAGGGTCAAGACCTGGCCCCCTGTTGTGATGCTACCTGCAAATGACTATCTCACCCTCCCAAATTGCAAGGCAAGATCCACTCTTTCTCAATGACTCAGATAAGACCCACCCAAGTTTTCTCCCTCTTAATAAACATCATCTCTGTTACAGTAGCCTGAATAAAATCACCTCCTTAATTGTCAGTTGAGTTTGTTCACAATTTTGGTGCTGTGACTCAAATGAGATTATAGCTTACCTTCAGATTCACATTACCCAGGAAGGAGGTCTCTCAGAGCTCTTTGTAAATCACCTTCGACTGATGATCTGGGGACCCAATGGTGAATCCAGATCCTAATCCTTTGTTTTGGACTCTTGTCTATTGATAGCACCATATGGATTTGACTTTGAGTCTTTTCGTGTACTTGCTTGATTTTTGGTGCTGGCTTCTTTTGACTTCATGATTTGACCATATAGTAGTCTCTATATAAAGATCTCTTTATAGAGATCTTGTCTCTTTTGGGTGGAAGATGACAATATTTGGTTTGTAAGTCTATTTGTCAATTTGAGCTCAAATAAATTAAGAATTTCATGCTTGGGCTGGGGATGTGGCTCAAGCGGTAGAGCGTTCGCCTGGCATGCATGCGGCCCGGGTTCGATCCTCAGCACCACATACAAATAAAGATGTTGTGTCCGCCAAAAACTAAAAAAAAAAAATAAATATTAAAAATTCTCTTTCT
>NW_026000338.1:794096-826342 GCF_001458135.2 Marmota marmota marmota
AGAAGCTGGAGAGGGGCTGGGGTTGTGGCTCAGTGGCAGAGCTCTTGCCTAGCACAGTGAGGCACTGGGTTTGATCCTCAGCAACACATAAAAATAAACAAATAAAATAAAGGCATTGTGTCCATCTACAACTCAAAAAATATTTTTTAAAAGAAGAAGCTGGGTAAATATTTGGATAAATTAATGTTTGGAAAAGAATAACATGCCATCTCAGGATGCTTTGGGACCCTAAGAGGACAGATCACTGTCTGCTTTGTCCTGGGAACTGATTTATATTCTTTCTCTCTATCTCTCTCACTCTTTCTTTAAAAAAAAAAAAAAGAATTTCATGCTCACCTTGCAGAGTGATATGGATCAGTGAGTTTTTTAATTTGGTGTTTACACTTGATTTATGGATAGAATTTTACAGTAAAAGCTATAAGATGTTTTTCTATGTCTGTATGTTTATCAGCAAGAATTTTACCTTTTATTGTATATGTGACATTTTCCTACCTTTGGATGGTATTACTGAATTAGATTATAAAATCTTCTAAAGGAAACTTATTCTGATTGGCTTACAGATAAGTAAGTGCTTGTATAAACTGAACGTTAGTAAAATTCTCAGACATTAAGAAATCATGTTGTATTATATTGAAAAGTATTATAAAAATTCACTCATATTTAAAAATTCAAATTCATATAATTTAGGCAAGTGTGCTACCACTGAGCCCCAGCCCCAACCAAGATCATTTTTAATATAAAATGCTGAAGCATTAATTACTAAGCATAATTTTAAGTTTATACACTTTTGCTTCTTTTATATGCCATGGAGAGGTTATATATGCTTGGCTGTTATGATTCAGATATGAGGAGTTGTCACAAAGTTCCTGTTGTTAATGTAGGAATGTCCCAGGTGAAATGATTGGATTGTGAGAGCTGTAACTTAATCAGTCCATCCTAGTTTGTATGACTGGGTGGTAATTGTAGTCAGGTGGGGGCCTGGCTGGAGGAGGTGGGTCACTGTAGCTTGCACTGGTAGAGTTCATCTTCTCTGTGGCCCCTTCCACTCTCTCTGTCTGCTTCCCAAGGAACTGAGTAGATTTCCTCCACCCAGCCCCTCTGCCATGATATGCTGTTACTCTAGTGTCTATGAACTGAGACTTTGAAACTGTGAGCTCCGAGCCCTTCTCATGGTTGTTCTGATCAGGATTTTGTAATGGTGATACAAAGCTGACTGAAACAGATGTATGCTACATAAATGTGTTTTGCCACTTTGAAAAATTGTTACTACTTTGAAAAGAGCTGTCTATGGATGATAGAACGTTGTAGAAGTTTCATGGAAGGGAAATTTGTTGTGTTCAAATTTGTCTAAGGTTTGATGTGCTTATTTATAAGATTTTGAGAAAGAACTTTAGTATCAAAGTTTATAATAATGCAGAACTAGAATTGGAGTTTTGAATCTTTCTGTTAAAATGAATTACCAAATTATTAAGTATCTTTAAACAAACACACACAAAATGGTTATGAGTTGGTTAGTTGATGAAAGTGTTGTGACTAGAGGCTCACAGGAATTTAACCCTGTATTTCCCAGTAGCAGTGAGTGATTCAAGGGTTTGCTGATTCAGTGTTTGTACCAACTTTATAGAATATAGCTGCCATGAATAAAAAGGCAATAGCTCTCTCTTTTTTGGTGCTGTGGATAGAACCCAGGGCCTTGCACATACTAGGCAGGTGCTCTACCACTGAGCACATTGGTCTTTTCTTACATAGCACAGGTTGCAGGTTTATGTTTATTTGTATAATTGTCATGTCTGTCTCCTAGAATAGTTACATTGAAGAGGACAAGGACTAGAGTTGGAGTTGCCTCCTTTGATTGGATATCCAGTACCTAATACATATTCTGGTTCATTCATGATGCTTGGTAAAGAATTGTTGAATGAATAATTGAATGGAGAAGGTGCCTCTAGCTATGTGGCACAGAGGAATACCTGAGCAGGTGCTTGGTAGGCCATTACAGAGGGGGCTTGCAGGCTGTGGTAGGAGAGAGCATTTGTCTCCTTTCCTTTTCCATTACCATCTCTTTCTCTCTTTCAGTGTTGTGGATTGAACCCAGGGCCTTACACATGCTAGGCAGGTGCTCTACCACTGAGCTACATCCCAGCCCTGCATTATAATATCTCTTGTCTTACAATGTTGACTCTATTCAGTGTGTATCTCAGATGCCAAAGCAAGATAACACCTTCCCTTAGTAGGTTTTATTTGTTTATTTTTGTAATCCATTTAAAAATTTTTTTTGTACTGGTGATTAAACCCAGGGGCACTTAACCACTGAGCCATACCCCATTCCCTTTTGTTTTTTTTTCTATTTTGAGATAAAGTGTTGCTAAGTTGCTTAGCAAGTTAGTCTAATTTGTCTAAGGTTTGATGTGCTTATTTATAAGATTTTATCACCAAGTTGCTGAGATTGGTCTGACTTGTGATCCTCCTGCCTCAGCTTCCTGAGTTGCTGGGATTACAGGCATGTGTCACCACACCTGGCTCTTTTATTTGATTCTTAATGATACAGTAATGATCTGATTCTGAAATACCCTCTCCACATATCAATCATGAGTGACTTTTACACTGTATCCATACATACAATAGATCTTCCTTTATTTTTTTTAATTGAAGATCCCTTACTTGTCCTGCTTCTAGGGGTGGTCAAGACTGGGAGAAATGGGAGGAGAACCAGCCAACACAGGGAGGGACCATTTCCACAATATTCCATTTATACACAAAACTATACAGAGTCACTATTGCTATTAGAGGTTGGCAGCATGGGGGTTGGTCACAATGGCACACATGGGTAATCACAGAAGCTCAGGAGGCTGAGACGGGACTATGGCAAGTTTAAGACCAGCCTATCTTAGGGCTGGGGATGTGGCTCAAGTGGTAGCACGCTTGCCTGGCATGCGTGCGGCCCGGGTTCGATCCTCAGCACCACATACAAACAAAGATATTGTGTCCGCTGAAAACTAAAAAATAAATATTAAAAAATTCTTTCTCTCTCTCTCTCTCTCTCTCTCTCTTTAAAAAAAAAAGACCAGCCTAAGCAACTTAGTGAGACCCTGTCTCAAAATAAAAAAAATAAAAAGGCCTGGGGGTGTAGCTCAGTGGTAAATCGCTCCTGGATTAAATCCCTAGTACCAAAAGAAGTTGGCAGCATAGGATGGGGGAGAAGGGTGTTATTAAAAAATGCAGCCCCCCCCCAAAACTGGGTGCTTGGGAGGGGGAAGTCTTAGTCTGCTTCAACCAAAGAGGAATCAGGAGATCAAAAGCAGTTTGGGAAGGCCAGAGCCATCAGGGATGGAGAGAGGAGGAAGGTCCAGGGAAGCGGGGATGTGGGGGGGTGCTGTTTGGTAACTGGGATGAGGGGATTGTCTTCCCTGCTGGGATATCCCAGCTACTCCAGTCTGGCAGAAAGGGGTCATCCTGAACCCCCCACATACCAGGGAGGCCTGGGGCTGCCAGATGCTCCAGGCAGGAGGCTGAAGGGGGCTCACAAAGGCTTGTCCTCCAGGAAGATGACGGCACTGACCCGGCAGCATCTCTGCCAGGGTGTGGTGGTTGTTGACTTCCTTGTGGCAGTTTGCTTGTAATTCATGTTTGACCTTTGTCAGCTTCTTATCGATGGTATCCTTAGAACTGGCATAGACCATTTTGTTCCTAAGAGGTGCAGACTCAGGGACCCAGAAGATAAACACCAGGTCCTCCTCCTAGTTCTTGTAGGTTGTGTTATAGAGGCACAGCAGCAGCCCTTGTCTAGCTGCATCTTGACAAATGTGGCATAGGTGTCATCCACAGTCTGGCCAACGTCTTCCAGGATCTCCTTGCCCTCCTCCCTTAAGTAGTTTAATGTCCTTTCATTGTGCTTCTAGTAAAAGCAATCAAACCCAGCTCCTGGAACCTAGTGGCTGCAAACACCAGGCAGATTGAGAAAGGGCATTGGGTTTTCTTCCCCCTTTCCACTGGCTGTTAAGTATGTGGATTTTTCTCTGTGTATTTTATTCCGTTGGTCTTCATCTCTGTTTTGATGCTGATACCATGCTGATTTTGTTGCTATAGCTCTGTAGTATAATTTGAGATTGTGTATTGTGATGCCTTCTGTATCACTTTCTTGTTCAGAATTGCTTTGGCTATTCTAGGCCTCATATTCTTCCAAATGAATTTAAGTACTGATTTTTCTAGTTCTGTTTCTAGTTAGTTTGTATTTTGATGGGGATTGCATTGAATATGTATGCCCAAACTGTGGTCTTGGTTGTTCTGCTTCCCTTGACAGACTTTCTCTTTTTACTTCTAGATTTGCCAAGTCTCACCTATTATTCAGTGCTCAGTTCCTCAAAATCTTTCTGTAGAAATTAGGTCTCAGTGCCTTCTCTGAAGTCCACTATCTGGACATAAATTACCTACCTACCTTTATCAGTGATCCAGCCAATGATGTATGGTTTTGTTGACATGTTTCTTGAAGGACATTGTATGCTATTGGAAGAAAGGGACTATGTTCATCATTTTCTTTGCATTCCCAACATTTCTTAGCACAATCTTCTGTATATTTTGCTCTTGGTAAAGATTTGCTCGATAAATGGAGTCATTTAATCAATCATTGTGAAACTTTCTCTGCTCACCAACCTCGAAGGAACCTCTCTTTCCCTACAGCACTGTATTACCCTAAGAGTTGACTATATCCCAAAGAATTATGGGTAAAGAAAGTTTGGGAGGAGTTAAGAGATGAGATAAATATAGCCATCACTGGGGCCTTACTTTCTTCACTGACCAAGCAAGCGAAGCTTTTGGCACTCAGTGTTATTCCAAACACATCTGAAATGCAGTTAGAAATAATCTTCAATGTCCTGAATTCCCTTTTGATTCATTGTCTCCCTGAGAGTCAAGGTTCTCTTACCCATAATCCCTCTACCCCAGCCCTATCCAGCCAGCTCCATTATCTTTAGCTATGTTTACATAGTCTAAATGTATGCTCTCATTTACCTTCTAGGATTTGCTGCATTCCAGATTACTTTCTTTCATCTGTCATCATCAATCACACTGACTAATTCTCTAGGATCATATTTCAAGTCTTCTTTAGGCTTCCAGTTGTCAGTCTACCAAGCTTAGGGTATTTTACCTAATGACTAGTACCCTGGATGGAGGGCCAGATCTCTCTTGTACCATGACCCTGGGACTGCCTAAGGAGCCCCAGAGTAAATCTTCTATAGGTTAAGATCAACTCCTAACAAATTGGCCAAGTATCTCTCATTTCTGGATGTCTTCTGTTTCTTCCTACCTCACAAACATCTTTCTTTTAGTTTAATTTTTCCAGTTACATTATTTATTTATTCAAGTGGAAGCTCTTTTGGCTATCTTCTGGGCCTATTCTGAAGTTTGTTTTCTGTGTACAGTCCATGTTTATTTCTGTTTCTCTGCCTTTTTCTCTCTATCCCTCTCTACTGAGTTTTATTTCTTTGTGAAGGCATTATTCTCACCCATATAGTCTAGATAGTGTTTCTAGAACTGTGGTTCTAAAGCCTACTTTCAAAAGTTCCAAGATAGGGGAGAATTAGAACATTGCTTTTAGGGCTTGTATTAGTCCATTTTGTATTGTTGTAACAAGATACCCAAGGCTAGGTACTTTATAAAGTAAAGAAGTTTATTTTGCTCTGAAGATTCAAGAGCATGACTCCAACATCTGCTTTGCTCTTCTGTGGTCTCCCTTGGCTGCATCACAACATGGCAGATGGCATCATGGCAGGAGCACATGTGAGAGGGAGAGATCACATGGCAAGAGAAGTTGGAGACATGCAGGGGTTAGAATTGCTCTTTTATTACCACTCAATTAATGAGAACAAATTCAGTTAGTGAGGCCAGTGTTGATTCCTTCTGAAGGCAGTGCCCCTAGACCTCACCTTTTAATACCACCACATTGAGGACCAAGCTTCTAATACATGAACCATCAGGAGGCAAACCACATCCAAATCACAGCAGTGCTTTAAGCAAAACACCTTCATGGTTTATCTGAGACCTCTTTGGGCAGGGGATAGACATTGTGGTGCCTGAGCTCTGGCATTCCTTCCTTGTCCTATTTTGACCTCATTCTCTTTGTAGTTAAAAGATGTATACTTCCTCATCTTCAGTTTTCTACACTATCAGTCAAATTTTCTTAACCTTAGCATTCTTTTTTAAAAAATATTTATTCTTAAGCTTTACGTGGATATAATATCTTTATTTTACATTTATATGGTGCTGAGGATCAAACCCAGTGCCTTGTGCATGCTAGGCAAGCGCTCTACCACTGAGCCACAACCCCAGCCCAGCCTTAGCACTCTTGATGTTTTTCGCTGGATGAGTGTTTGGGGTGTATACATATGGGCTGCCCTGGGCATTGTACTATGTCTATCAGCATCCCTGGCCTCCACATATTAGATGCCAGTAGCACTCCCTCTCTGACTTGTAGCTTTTTCCCCAAATATGACAACTTAAAATGTCAAGTGTTCCAGGGTAGGGGGCAAAATCATCCCAGGTTAAGAACTACTTTTTTTTTGTACCAGGGATTGGACCTAGGGGTGCTCTACCACACAGTTACAGCCCAGTCCTTTTTTAATTTAAGAATTTAACCTTTGTTTTATTTCTTTTTATGTGGTGCTGAGGCTCAAACTGAGTGCCTCACATGAGCTAGCAAGTGCTCTACCATTGAGCTACAACTCCAGCCCCTATCCCAGTATTTAATTTTTTTTAAATTTTGAGACAGGGTTTTGCTAAGTTGCTTAGGGTCTCACTGAGTTGCTGAGGCTGGCTTGGGAGGCACCGATCCTTCTGCCTCGACCTTCAGAGTGGCTAGGATTACAGGTGTGTGCCACTGCCCCTGGTGAGAACCACTTTTCTAGGTTCACTGTTAGCCGGCAGTCCCTGCCTGATATTCCCTTTCTACTATAACCCTTTTCAGAACCTCAGTGAAGTCTCCACCAACTTGGCTAACAAAATCATTATGGAACAAAGGGAACTCTAGACTTAGGAGGCTTGGTTTTTAGTAAGTGCCACCACTTACTAGCTATTTTTGTGATTCCTGATAAGTTGATCTTTTGTTTCCTCAACTAAAAAATGAAGATAATACTCCCATACCACAGACTTTTTATGAGGATTAAATGTCTTCTTCTCCACATCATTATTACTAACCATTTCTTTAACCATTTGTGGTTTCAAAAAGATGACAGTTAATGGAGCAAGGGGTGGAGCTGACCGACTTCAACAGTGCTTCAACCCACAGTGGCAGGGAAAAGAAAGTCACATGCCTGGAAGGAAGAAAAAACAAAGATATTGGTTTCCAAATATATTTGAGCATCAGAATCATCTGGCAGCATTTTCAAAACTTTTTTTTGATACTAGGGATTGAACCTAGTGGCACTTAACCACCAAGACATATCCCCAGCCCTTTTTATTTATTCTGAGATAGGGTCTCACTAAGTTGCTTAGGACCTCACTAAGTTGCTGAGGCACTGGGATCCTTGAACTTGGGATCCTTATGCATCAGGCCCCTGAGTTGCTGGGATTTTAAGCATTTGCCACTGCACCTAGTTAGAGGCATTTTTTTTAAAGGAAGGAGTTCTGAACTGTACACAAGTTGTCCTGAATGTCAATACATGGGTGTGGGACATAGGATGTACCCAATGAGCTCACCAGTGGATACTTACAAACTTTTGTTGTTGTTGTTGTTGTGGGGATGGAACCCAGGGCTTCACTCATGCTAGGCAAATGCTCTTCCACTGTACTGAAACCCCAGGTCTCCTGTGGATTTTTTTTTTTTTTTTTTTTAGTACTGGGGATTGAACCCATGGGAACTTTACCATTGAGCTACATCCCCAGCCTTTTTATTTTGAGAGAGGTTCTCACTAAGTTGCCCAAGCTGGTCTCAAACTTGTGATACTCCTGCTTCAGCCTTCCAAGTAGCTAGGATTACAGGCATGTACCACCATGATGTTTTTTGCCAGATGAGTGTTTGGGGTGTGTGCATATGGGCTACCCTGGGCATTGTACTATGTCTACCAGCATCCCTGGCTCCTTCCTGTGGATTCTGATCACAATTCATGTTTGGGTGCCAGAGTTAGATAATCTGTAAGATCCCTTCTAGCTCTGATAGCCAGTGATTATATGATGTGTCTAATTATGCCATATAATACAAACTGGAACTATACTTTCTGAGCCTGGTTTTAGGGAATTCACATTTTTTTGAGATTTAACTGAGGAACAACCCCCTGATTTATGAGAATAAAGCAACTTCTGGAAGTGTACTTACACTTTTAAGGAAGGAAGAAGTAGGCAGCTCCATGAAGTTTCAATCAGAAGTTGTTTTAATTTTACTAAGTAAAGAGCACAAACCTACAAACCTTCTGTGAATAAACTTCAGTCAACAGCCCATAGGACAGGGCAGATCATATCAGGAGTGAGTATAAGATATGCAGTGACCAGCACCCTGAAAACATCTCGACTGATCAGAGAAATGATTGTAAGATTGGTGCAGAAGGGTATGTAACTTCAAAGACATATCTTTTTTGGTACTGGGAATTGAACTCAGGCATGTTTTACCACTAAGCTCAATCCTCAGCCACTTTTATTTTTTATTTTGAGGGTCTCATAAGTTGCTGAGGCTGGCCTTGAACTTGTGATCCTCTTGCCTCAGCCTCCAGAGTGGATGGGATTACAGCCATCTATCAACATGTTCAGCATCAAAGACTGATCTTTAGGGTAAAATGGAGAAGGTCTCTGTTTTATAAGGCAGTGGAGGCTTTGGAAATACAGCAAGGCATAGCCTAGGACTTGGGCTTTAGAATCTCAGTAGCTGCTTTACCACTGACTCTCACCCCAGACTGTGCTGAGGAATAAGCAGAAGAAACTGGGTGGGATGTCCCATTAGGTATGGATGACAGAAAGGTCAACATGTGGAACTACTTCAGTTATTTCAGATCAGAGTTCAGTGCTCTGTCTACTTAGCTGAATCTATGCTGGTGTTTGTTTTGGTTGCCCTTGGTTTCTTAGTCAAAACTCTTTGAAAATTCCAACCTCATCTCAGTGAACAAAGGGAGGAGGAGGGGGATTTTCCATGCTGTATTAGTTTTATATTGCTGTGTAACAAATGACTACAAATTAATTGGCTTACATTTTTTTACTGCAAATTTGTTACCTCACAGTATTCTGTGGGTCAAGGGTCCAGGTATATCTTGGCTGGGTCCTCGATTAGGGTCTCACCTGGCTGAAATCATGGTGTTGGCTAGGACTGCAGTCTCATTGGAGGCTTAGGATCCTCTTCCGAGAGCTTGGATTTTTGGCAGAATTTTATTTCTTTCTAGTTGTATGACTGAGGTCTCTATTTTCCTTCTGGCTATTGGCTGGAGGCTATGCTCAGCTCCTATAGGTTGTCCTCAGGTCCTTGCTATGTGGTTCCCTCAATGGGAAGTTCATGACATGATTGTTTGGTTTTCTAAGACCAATAGAAGATGCTTATTCTGCTTTGAATGGGTCTGAGTTATTGTAAAGCCCTCAGCTGATTGGGTCAGGCCCACCCAGAATAATTTCCCTAAATTAAAATGAACTGAATAGGGACGTTAATTACATTTGAGAAATCCCTTAGAGCAGTACCTAAGTTTATGTTTGATTGAATAAGTGGGAGAAGATTTATACAGCAGAGGCCAGGAATCTTGGTAGATCATCTTAGAATTCTATCTACCATAAACAACTTTTTATTTATTTATTTTTTAATATTTATTTTTTAGTTTTCGGTGGATACAACATCTTTATTTTTTTTTTTATTTGTATGTGGTGCTGAGGATTGAACCCAGCACCCTGCGCATGCCAGGCGAGCGTGCTACCACTTGAGCCACATCCCCAGCCCCCATAAACAACTTTTTAAAGAAGAATTGTGGTAATGGGGCCCAGAAAGAAAATTTCCCAAGGAAGTGGATAGATTGGATTCTTTCAGGTTAAGACTTTTTCAACCTAGTTATATGTAATAACAGGGAATGTGATTAACTTGTTACACAAGTCTCTTTAGGAATATGGCTCCTCTTAGAAGAGGGATGCCTGTAGTTATGATCTGTGCTATCTTCTCCTTCCTACTTCACCTTACCTATTTGGCTTACAGAGCAAATATGCAAATATGCTGTTCAGTCTTTCTTCCAGCTGTGATTTTTCAAGTGAGATTAGATTGTGATTTGAAACAGAATCAAGGATATTGTGGCATAGAAGAAGGATATTCCCTTTCAGAAAGACGTTTCCAGTCCTTTGCAAGTGTTCTTTCTCTAAGTGCTCCTAGATAGAATGTGGAAAAGACATATGACAAAGGAATTGGCCAACAAGGAAACTGTATGGTTTCAGGCCTCAGGGACTGCCTAGTGAAGGGAAGGGTAGAGGTAGTTGTCTCTTTTGGGAGCAAGGATAAACTATTAATGTGGGGACTCCAAAAGACCCATGAGATTTGCGGATTTGTTTGTGTACTGTGTACTTCTCAGGAGCAATTGGAGGAATGGGGCTTTTTTTTTTTTTTTTTTTTTAGCAGTGCTGGGGACAGAACACAGGGCTTTTTGCACATGCTAGGCAAGTGTTCTAGATTGAACTATTTTCCAGTACTATTACTAACATTTTTGAGTGCTTTCTATATCCAGGTAGTATTCTAAAATTTCTATATATATTAAATCTTTTAAAGTAGATTCTATCATTATCTGTGCTATAGATGAGGAAACTGCGACACAGGGAAGTTAAATGTAAATTACCCCAAACTCTAGTTAATGATATACATGCAAAAGTGTTTAGGAGGAAGTGTACTGATGTCTGCAGCTTATTATAACAATAAAAATGAAATGTTTTGATGGATGGATAGACAGTTAGAGAGGCATGTATTTGTTAAAGCAACTGCAGCAAAATGTTAGTGGTAGAATTTAGTGGTGGGTATATGGGTGTTCACTATAAAATTCTTTCAACTTTTTTACATGTTTTTGAAATTTTTCATAATAAATGTTGGGGGAAATGTAAATTGTCCAAGATCACATAGCTAGTAATGACAAAGCCTGGATTCTAGTCCATGTAGTCTGTCTCCAAAGTATGTACTTTTAACTACTCTGCTAAATTGCTCCTCAGAAGCTATGGTTTTCCAGGGAGTTACTTTGAATTGAGTTCTTTTTTTTTTTGTCTTTTGTACCAGGGATTGAACCCAGAGGTGCTTAACCACTAAGCCACATCTGTAACCCTTTTAAATATTTTATTCACAGACAGAGTCTTACTAAGTTGCTTAGGGCCTTGCAAAGTTGCTGAGGCTGGTTTTGACTTGTGATCCTCCTGCCTCAGCCTCCTGAGCTGCTGGGATTACAGGCATGAATCACCATGCCTGGCTTTGAATTGAATTCTTGAAATCAGGTTGCTCTCTTAAGCTTTGCTGTAGAAGCTATGGAACAGTGTAACAGAGTTTCTGCCACAGGGAGCTCAGGGTCTTGCTGGTGAAACAAAACAACATGTATCTGAATCATTCTGAGAGGGAATAAAATGAGAGATTTAGAGTTCTGGAGGAGGCCTGGTGGGAGCTGAAGGCATGGGTTGAGTCACTAGCATACTTCTCAAAGATTCAAGGGAAAGAGGAGAATTGAGAGAAATGGTGTAGTTCAAGATATTTCAGGTACAGGAGTGGAGTGAGTTGGGGCCTGATAAGACTATCTTGTAGGTATAGCAGGAGGTGAGAGATCATCTGCCAAAAAAGTGGGTGGAGGCCAGTATGTTAAGAAAGTGGACAAGAATTGAAACCATTGCTTTGGGGAGTGAACACGATATGACTAGAAGGTATGTTGGGCAATTGGTGGATCCTAGATGGGGTCAGAGGACAAGTATTTGCACTGGTTTTGTATTTCTTTTTTCTTTTGTAGTACTGAAGACAGAACCCAGGGCCTTGCATATGTTGTGCAAGTTCTCTACTGCTGAGTAACACCCCCATCTCCTCTATATTTCTTTTCCTTCTTTTTTCCTCCTCCTCTTTTTCTCCTTCTCCTTCTATTTCTCCTCCTCCTCCTCCTTTCTCTTCCTTTTCTATTTTACAGTTCTGAGCATGGAATCCAGGGATTCACACATGCTAGGCAAGTAAACGACCACTGAGCTACATGTCTAGCCCTCCCTCTAGATCTCTTATTAGAAACAGGATAGGACAAGGCAGGCAGTAAAATGGAGTCAGAAGACAGGAAGGAAACCAAGGAGCCTAAGGTGACTTTGACAGGAAAGTGATAACGGAGTATAGGAAATTTAGCTCTTCCTATTCTTAAAAGTCCTGGGATGACCTTGCTGTTCAGGTAAGAATTTGGCTATCCCTTCATCCTGTCATTAACCTGAAAACCTTTCAAACCTTGGTGCCAACTCTGGCTATTTGACCTCTCAGATAGTTCTCTTCACTGTCTGGATGGTACCCTCAAGACCTGATTGAAACCATACTCTCAAAGGTCATCAAGTCAAATAATATATTCTGTTTTCTTGACTGTTTTTCTCCGTACTCACCTTCTTCCTAACAACTCTTCTCCCATGATATTCATGATGTTGTTCTCTTGTGTCTCCTATTTTCTGATGGTTCTCTCTCAGTCTCTTTGGTTGACCCATTCTTCTTATACTTACCATTTCTCAAAGTCACTGGATCTTTTCCATCCTTGCTTTTTCAGTCAAGGTATCCCTCAGACCTCTGGGATATCCTATTCACTCCCATTGCTTTAACGATGATCTCAAGATGACTCTTCAATCTCTCTCTCCAGACCTGAACTTTTTCTTTTCTTTTTTTCTATTTTCCTGGATGAAACCCAGGGCCTCATGCATTCAAGGCAAGCACTATACCACTGAGATATATCTCCAACCCTGACTTATTTCTTGATCCTCAAATTTGCATATTCAGTTTGACTGGTGGAACCTTCACCTAGAAGTCCCTTAGACACCCCAAATTCAACACATCTTAAATTGAGAGTCATTTCTTCAAGTCTGTGGATGTTTTCCCAATATAGGTATGAGCTCCTGGAGTACTGAGCTTGGGCTTCTTGGCTGTCTTCATAGACTGGAGGTAAGCCAGGATCACAGTGAGAAGAAGAGATCTTCTTTTTGCACAAGCCTCAGCAAAGGCTGATCTTGTAGGAGTGAGTTAATAGCAATACAGAAGAGGGCTGGGTGAGGATGGCACTGCAGTGCTTTGTACATGGATCTGATTCATATACACTGGGCACATTAGCCCTGTGCTCTTGGAACCTAGTCTCCCTATTTCAGTGCTTGCTCATACACGTATGGACTCATGCCCAGACCTTTATCCTGTCTGCTGGGGAAGCACACCCCCCCACACACATTCTTCACATGCCACCCTCATCAGCTTCAATTTAGATAACCTTCAGACTCAGGGAACAGAGTGGAGGATGGGGCCTGAGAAAACAATGCATATCTTTTTTTTTCTCCAGTGCTGAGGATTGAACCCAGGGCCTTGAGCATGCTAGGCAAGCACCCTACCACTGAGCTACCCTCCAGTCCTATCATTTGTTTTTGCCTACTCTTTTTCATTTTCTGTGCAAAATGCTGTGGAGGCAGGCTAGGAAGTCATTGTTATCTTTGCTTTCTAGATGAGAACATTTAGGCCTTAAAAGAAGTAGAGGAGGGTCTGGAGTCTTGTGCTGCTCATTTCTAGCTCAGAGCATTTGCCATTGACCTGCATAGCTAAGCCAAGAATCAATTTCTGGGAGGTCCTGGTTTCTAAGTCAGGTAAGCAGTCAGCACTTAAGGAGCTGCTGGGGCTGGCTGAGCTGGGATTCTGTTTGCTTTGCTTAGGAGATGGTGGGGCAATCAGAGAGCAGGGGCCTATGAACTGCTTTGAGAAGGGAAGGAGGGGCTTGGGATTTGGGCCCAGGAATTCCCATCAGGAATGAAACACTTTCCACCTGCCGCTGCCTGAAGCGCCTAACTCCGTCATGGAATTTGCGTGCAGACAGTTAGGTCGGACTTTGGAAACAGAAGATGAAAAACAAGTTTCCTTCTTTCTGTTCACAGAGGCCAGCCAAGAGCCAGAGCCAGAGCTGGAACCAGGCCTCTGGTCGTAAACTAAACAACAGAACCAGTTATCGGTTTCAAGTCTGACTGCCTCCTCTTGTAAGGACTTTGGAACTTTGGGAGGCTCCCTTACCCTCTATAAACCAGCAGAAAATTAGAAGTATAGTTGTCAAGACCCCAGATGGAATGGCAGGCGTACTGGAAGGTGGAGTAGGAGGTTAAAATTGCTGCTTTGAATTCGTTTAGATTTTTATGACTCTAGTTCTCCCATTATGTCTATGAAAAATTTGCCTGATTTGGAGCATGGAGGTAGCAATTAGGTAAACAATATGGAGGCACTGGATGCCTTAGAATTGGGGGCTGGGAATGTAAAAAAGAGGTAACTTACGTGGGCCTGCGGGGCCATCATATATACTATAGTTTGAATGTTTGTCACCTCCAGAATTCACATTGGGGTTTTATTGTTGTTGTGATGGTTTTGGGGGTTGGTTTCTTTGAGAGGTGTTTGGGTTGTGAGAGCTCTACCCTCATGAGAATACCATTTTTGTGGAGATGAGTTTGTTATCATGAGAGTGGGTTCATTCTCTATTGTTCTCCCTCTCTCTCTCTCTCTCTCTCTCTCTCTCTCTCTCTCTCTCCTTCCATGGGATAATACAGCAAAAATGTGGTCCCTCAGTCTTGGACTTCTCAGCCTTCAGAACCATGAGCTAATAAATTTATGTTCATTGTAAATTTCCCAGTCTGTGGTATTCTGTTGTAGCACCAAAAATGAAACTAAGACAGTGTTCTAGAAGACTAGAACTCTAGTCAACTCTTGACTTCATGGGAGTCAAATATATAATGTGTGACCTTGTCAAGGCACCTGTCTTTGACTCTTGGCTCTTCCACATACTATCTGTGGGACAAAGGCATATCTGCTCACCCTTTGGGTCTCAATTGTCTTTTCTGTTAAATGGGGATAATGCTAATTTATCTCATGGGGCTGTTGATGCATGAGATGCATATGAAAATATATCCATAATGCATATGAAAGGGCTTTATCAACCCATAAGGGCTTGTGAAGATATGAGGGGCCAATATCATTATCATCATGTACTCTTCTGGCTTTTCCTGTTAGCACCCCTAGGAGAGAATAAGGAAATACAAGGAGGAAGGGGAAATGCAAATCAATCAAGTTTATTCTGGATGCCCTCTAAAGAGGAGAAATGTGTGGATGGGGGAGGCTGGAACTCTTTCAGTGGTGTCCCTTCTCCTGGGTGTATGTTCACTATGTCCTGGGGATGTTGGGGGGGGTGGTAAGTCAGGCCTTCAGCTTTTGGCCATAACTCCTTCTTGGATGTCAAATTTAGTTGCCTCATTGCCTGGAGTCAGGCAAATAAAACTAAATTTAGGATTAGAGTCCTATCAAAGGCCATTCGGCTTTACATTAGGGTGAAGATTGACTCCATAAACACTGGCTGAGTCAACAATCAGCTCAACTATAGAGGCATTATTGAGTCTGGGAAGGGCACTGGACTAGGAGTCAAGAAAGCAGTTCTGATCTGGCTCTGCTCTTGATCAGCTCAGAGACCCTGCATGAGTTTCAGAGGTATGTGTGTATTAACAAATGAAATAGAGTTTGTGAAAATCTTTTCTAACCTATGGGCAGCATATAAATGGAAGCAGTTATTATCATTATTACTTATATGATATTTTCCATATAGGGTATTGTTATATTTGTTATTCTATCCTCAAATATGATATTTTTGGTTGCAAAAGGGACCAGGTATGTTGGATTGGTATATGCCATTTTATTTAATAGGTAAACAATTGCTCATACTGAACCTATTGTTTTTATTATCATAATCACATTCAAATAAACAGGTTTATTCATTATTGGAGGAGGACCTTAAAGATCTATGCTTAGGTACAGGGTTTCTTTTTAGGACGATGGAAATATTCTGGCATTTGAGGGTGATGAAGGTTGCACAACATTGTGAATATCATAAAAACAAAACAAAACAAAACACTGAAACTGCTTTTAAAATGGTGAATTTTATCTTGATTTTAAAAAATTGCAGAGCAACAACAAAACAAACTCTTGTCCAGAAGGCATGCTGGCAATGAAGCCTGGATCTGAAACTGAGAAAAGACCCAGGAGGTAAGTCAGACACTGCATCTATTGTGTATTAGGGGAGAATTTTGGTGTGTGTGTGTGTGTGTGTGTGTGTGTGTGTATACGCATGTGCAAAAGTGAGAGAGTGAGCAAAAGGGAGAATATGTAAATATAAAAGTTTCACACTCAGGGTCTGGGGATGTAGCTCAGTATTAGAGCACTTGCCTAGCATGGCCAAGGGTCTGGGCTTGATTCTTAGCATCACCACAAGCCAAAAACAAAGAACGAAGCACCACATTTAAGAATTAGTCAAGATGAAGTAGCATCCATAACTGTATGGTGGTCATGGTGCAGTTTTTGCTACTGTCGTCTAGAGGTTCTACATTTTCTTATCTGAGCCACAGAGAGAACTAGTGATGAACTAGATGCAAACTTAGGCAGACCAATTATCCTTGTTTGCTCAGGACTGATGATTTCCCTGGGATGAAGGACTTTCTTTTCATTTTCTTCAGAAAGGATGTCTCCTTATGTTGATAAGACTGGCCTTGAATTTGAGATCTTCCTGTCTCAGCCTTCTAAGAAGTTGGAAATGTAGGCATGTGCCAATGTGCTTGGCCAAGGGCTTCCAATATTAAAAGTTGGAATGTTCTGGGAAAACCAGGTTGCCCTAGAACTGGTAGCCCTGCTAGTAGAGATGGTGAAAAGTTTTCAGGAATGCCTCACAATCTTCTGATTTAGGTTACACTGAGATGTTATCCCTGGCTGAGATAGGTGAAAATCATTCAGAAAGGAAGCCAAAAAGAAAAATATTTCTGAGGGATACTGGGCAATGATAGTGATGGCCAAGAGGAGGATGGATAGAAAACACTGCCAGGGATGACAAAGTAGATTTTTTGGGGGGCTGGGAGGTGTACCTCTGGGTTCTTTTAAGTGATAGGGGTGACAACCACAGAGCACAGAAGTAATTTTGGAAGCAACATATTTTTCTTCTGTAAAGCACAAGGAATGTGCATATGAACTAGGATATGGGAAATAAAGAAAAATTGGGTTCCTAGGGTGACTCGCTTTATTTTGAGGCTGATACATGTTATCACACCTAGATCTCAAATGATCAACTGAATTAGGCATCCTTTGGGACCTGCATTTAAGACAATATATTAATCACACTATTTACTGAATACCATGAACTAAGTTATGTGCTGGAATGTGTTAGGGATAAAATGGTTAACAAGATTAGCATGATTTCTGCCCCCATGGAACCTGTAGGCAGGTAATGATTTAAGATAAGAGAATATGCGAAAATCTAGGAGGTACAACTAACATGGCCTTGGGAGTCAGGGAAAGGTGTTTCCAGAGGGAATGAGTTTAAGTGTAGACTTGGAGGATAAATAAGGACTTGCTAGGTGAACAGATTGGGCACAGGCTTCCCAGGAACAGGGGACAGCATGGGCAAAGACAAAAGAGAGAGCATGTGCATTCGGAGAATTATGGTATGGTCCAGTATTGCTTGATTGGGCTGTAATTTTCCAAATGTGGTCCATAGGCCATCTGCATGAGAGTTGCACAGGCTATTTCTTAAAAATGAAGATTTTCAGCTATACTAATCCTCTATGAATATGCATCTTGATTTGTTCCTTTGGTGCATCATAATGTTCAAGAACCACTGGCAAGCATCTATATATTCTTGTATCAAGAATGTGAATGTGTGTGTGTTTATTTAGGAGCTAAATAGAATTATATATTATAGAATATATTAATTGCATGTTTATATATATATTGTATATATACATTATATATATAATTTTGGTTCCAAGAATTGAACCCAGAGATGCTTAACCACTGAACCACATCCCCACTCCTTTTTATTTTTTCTTTTGAGATAGGGTCTCGCTAAATTGCTTAGGGCTTTGCTAAGTTGCTGAGGCTGGTGTTGAACTTGCAATCCTCCTGTCTCAGTCTCCTGAGCAGCTGGGATTACAGGCATGCAGCACACACTCCAGCCGCTAAATAGAATTTTATTTTATTTTTTTTAAAATTTTTTTGGCTCTTTTTTATTGGTTGTTCAAAACATTACAAAGCTCTTGACATATCATATTTCACACTTTGATTCAAGTGGGTTATGAACTCCCATTTTTACCCCGTATACAGATTGCAGAATCACATCAGTTACACATCCACGTTCTTACATACTGCCATACTAGTGACTGTTGTATTCTGCTGCCTTTCCTATCCTCTACTATCCCCCCTCCCCTCCCCTCCCATCTTCTCTCTCTACCCCATCTGCTGTAATTCAGTTCTCTCCCTTGTTTTTTTTCCCTTTCCCCTCACATCCTCTTATATGTAATTTTGTATAACAATGAGGGTCTCCTTCCGTTTCCATGCAATTAAATAGAATTTTAGACAGGAGGGAGGCACCAAAAACTTGAAAGGCCCTTTTCCATTTTTTTTTCACAAGTTTGAAGTCTGTTCTTACCAATGTCAGGGTCTCAGTTCAGCTCCCCACCTCTTTCCAGGGCCACGTAGATCAGTACCAGGATACACTTGTCATTCATTTAGGGCACAAGTGAGGAGCTCTTTTGTTGGTTATAATAATACAGATTTTCCTAGTAGGCAGTGGGAATCCACTGAAAGGTTTTGACCAGAAAGTAACTTGAACTGATAGGTTTTTAAGAAAATTATTCACTTTATAGAAGGAGATGAGGTTAGAGTGGTACAAGATTAAAGACAGGTAGATTAATTAGGAGAGGGTCCCTTCCTTCCTTCTTTCCTTCCATCATTTCATGCCAAGGATTGAATCCAGGGCCTTGGGCATACTTGACAAGTACCTTACCACTGAGCTATACCTCTAGCTCAAGAAAGGACTCAATTACCAGTTTCTTCAACTCATCTGGCCTGATAAATAAAATTTAATTTTTATTTAATGATTAGGTTAAGAACATTCTCCCTATCCCTGTTTTCTTTATACCTGATATAATCAGACACTGTCACAAATATCAGAAGTTGCAAAGACAAGATCTTATTCCATATTTAATTTAACTGATTGTGATGTCAAAGATTCATCCTCAAGTTTGAAGGTTTTAATTTAGAAATCTGGGAAATTAAAGGTAGTGGAATTCTTTCCTTAAGTGGTTGACTCTAGGATCTGCCTATGGAACCCAGCTCAGTGAATGGGAGAGATGAGATCAGAACCCCCTATGCAAAATTGGAAGCCACAAGTACCAGAAAGCAAGGGAGGGCTGACAGTAGAAAGCAAGGGGCCCAAGGTAAAGTGGGGCCATTCTGGCTGATCTATAGCTCACTCTAACAGTTCCTCTTGCATCTGTGGACAGTGTTTCCTTGCCTTCCAGAGATAGTCACCTAGACTAAGGTAATCCTAAGGGCATGAAAGGATATGCATAGGGCAAGAGCATATGAATCTAGGGATTTGAAAAGCTACTTGTCTATGAAGCATTTCTCATTTGGGTGAAGGACTGACTCACTTGGGGAGGAACCTAAATGCTGGAGATATATGGTATGGTCTAACCTCCTGGGGTCAGTGTCACTTGCTAGGGTCAATATTCCCACCCTAATTGAGATGTTTGCTACAGGTAAGAAAGAGTTGCTGTTTCTTCTCATGTCTAGAGTAAATTAGCCACAAAGAAACCTGCTCCTCATTCTGTCTCCTGGCTTTCCATAAATGCCTGAAGCCCAGCCTTGGAGCTGGTATGTACTTTTAATTATTTCAAGAACTGGCATCGCTTGCCTCATAGTAAAAGTGTCATGAAATTACTGTAAGGTTGCATGAGTTTGGGCCATAAATCTTGTTCACTTCGGCTACATCTCATACCTTAATTCACTGGAGTATAAACTGCCATTTGCCCTGGTTCTTAGTTCACTTAATCATAATTAAATGACCTCAGAGGGCAGTAATTTGTTGAAGCCCTGGCTTTGATGTGACACAAATAACAAACTTGGTTTGCCATGTGGACTGGTTCCTCCACACTTTTACATTGGCCACAGACCTTGTGGAACATATAATGCTAGCTTTTTGGTGTGGGCATGTGCTCTGGTTACATGGAACATCTGGGCCACAGATGTGGTTGAGGGGACCAGCTAAATGGTCCCCTTTGGAATTTTGTTGCACCATCTTTAGGGCCCTCTGGGCCCTTTCTTGGTTCTTTTGATTCTCCAAAGAATGAGTGTTTGCCCATGTTGAGCCTAGATAAGATTTGATGAGGGCACTTCCTTCTTGTGCTTCCTGTGTTATTCTTTATTCACAAATAAAAAAAAAAGGAAATAGTAGCTCAAGAGCTTTCCGACTTCACCTCTAGGTGTAAGGCTCCTAAACTCATGTATTTAATTATGATGTGTCTCCTGAGATCCAGACTCTCAAGACCAATAGCTCTGGGATCATTGCCATTTTGACACACCATTTAACTTGGCAAAACCTTATTGTCTTGCCATGTAAATGGACTCCTCTTATCTTCCCCACCACTATTAGTGGCAATACCAGCCTCCCCAGTTCCCAAATTCTAACCTTTGAAGCTTGTGCAGAATGGTGTCCCCAATTCCAGAGATGTCCATATCTTCATCTCCAGAATCTGTGAATATGTTAGGTTACATGACAAAGGGGAATCAAAGTTGCAGGTGGATTATTTTGGATTATCTGGTTGGATTTGGTGTCATCACAAGGCTCCTTAAAATAGAAAGGAGAGGCAGAAGAAGAACCTATCAGAGATATGACTACAAAAGACAGTCATAGAGAGATGCAAGTTTCCTGACCTTGAAGAATGAAGATGGCCAGGAGCTGAGGAATGTGGCTGGCTTCTAGAATCTGGGTAAATCTAGATGTGACTTCTCCGCTTGAGTCTCCAGAAAGGAATGCAGCCCTGCAGACACCTTGATTTTATATCAGCAAGATCCATGTCAGACTTTCAACCTACAGAACTGTAAGATAGCACATTAGTGCTGTTTTAAGTAACTGAGTTTGTGGTAATTTGTCATAGAAACAATAGAAAACAAAGACAAAACCCATTTTTAAAATCTTTTATTGATTTTATTTTTTTAAATACACGACAGCAGTGGAATGCATTACAATTCTTATTACACATATAGAGCACAATTTTTCATATCTCTGAATATAAAGTATGTTCAAGCCAATTTATGGCTTTATACATGTACTTTGTTTTTTTTTTCATTACAATTCTTTTTATAAAAAATTGTTTTAATTAGTTACACATGACAGTACAATGACCTTGACATATCATACATTTGAATCATATGGGATATAATATCTAATTTTTCTGAGTATATAGGTTGCAGAATCACATTGGTTATGCATTCACATATATACACACAGTAATAATAATGTCTATTTCATTCTACTATCCTTCCTATCTCCCCAACCCCTCCCCTCCCTTCCTATCACTTCTCTCTACCTAATCTAAGGTAGCACTATTCTATAGCATTACAATTCTTATTACACATATATACCACAATTTTTCATATCTCTGCTTGTATATAAAGTATGTTGACACCCAATTCAAGTCTTCATACATGTACTTTGTATGATGTCCATCACATTCCACCATCCTTGCTAATCCCCTGCCCCCTCCCTTTCCCTCCCACCCCTCTACCCTATCTAGAATTCATCTATTCCTCCCATGCTCCCCCTCCCTACCCCACTATGAGTCAACCTCCTTATATCAGAGAAAACATTCAGCATGAAGACAAAACCCATTTTGACTATTCTCTTTCACCATTTCTAATTAGATGATGCCTATTTTAGGTACTTTTCTAACCACATCTCTCAGGTGCTTATTATTTTCCCCCTGCTTTACAATTTGACTTGTTTCACCAATTCCAGTATTCCTTGCTCCAAATGATACTATATAGGAGTGCCAGAAGATTTTTTTCTCAAATATGATTTTCATAATATTATGTTTTTCTTGCTTGGAAATAAGTTATGCCTTATAATTGCATCAAATCCCAAATTCTTATTTTGGCCTCCACCCTTAGACTATGCAGTTAATAGGAAATACCTTGTTATCAGTAAATGATTTATATGTAAATGGAAGAAATTATTATTAAAATAAGGGACTTCCAATCTTTGTTCCTTGCTAATGAGGTCAATATCTTGCTGTCTTCTTTGCATGGACAAGCTAGTTTCAGACAGGGAAAAATCTAAAATAGGATTCTGTGCTCACTTCCCACCACATGATTACAGGTGGAGCATCTCTAATCTGAAAATCTGAAATCTGAAATGCTCCAAAACCTGAAACTTTTTGAATGCCAACATGAAGTCACGAGTGGAATAGTCTGTACCTGACCTCACGTTTAGACTTGAGTCCCATTCCCAAGATTGCTCATTATGTATATGCAAATATTTCAAAATCTGAAAAAAATTCAAAGTTTTAAATATTTCTGGTCCCAAGCATTTCTGTAAAAGATAATCTGTATATTGTAAGTAATATCAATAGCATGATTTTTCATGAGTTTTTTTTTAAGGAAAGTTACCTGCTTCAGTTATCTATTGTTGCACAGAAAAAGCACCCCCAAACTTGTTGGCTAGCAACAATAACAATTCACCATTTCTTATGATATTGTGGGTTGGCTGGGATCATTCTGTGGCCTCAGTTCAGTTGGTGGCTGTGCTGGGATGCACTGGTTCTCTTCCTTTTATGTTTTTTTTCTTTCTCTAACATGGTGGTTCATCTTTCAGGGCCTTTCTAAGTATCCCGCTCTGCCCAGCAGGATATCCCAGAAGGCTTTCTTACATGGCAGCTGGGCTGTAAGAAAGAGCATTCTCAAAAGACAAGCCTCTGTATCATACTTGCTCATATTCCTATGGCCAAAATGAGTCATGAAGTCAAGCAAAGAGGCAGAGTGGGAGGGAACTACACAAGGACATAAATACTAGGAGTGGTGCATTTGTAGTCACCAATGTTAGTCTATCACAATTCCTTTTCTCTTTTTTTACACTTATTTTTTTAAATTTCAGTTTTTTTCATTGTTTTTTTAAAAATATTTATTTTTTAGTTGTAGATGGACATAATACCTTTATTTTATTGATTTCTTTTTATGTGGTGCTGAGGATCAAACCCAGGGCTCCGCATGTGCTAGGCAAGTACTCTACTGCTGAGCCACAACCCCAGCTCCTCATTTGTTTATTTTTTTTTAAAGTGTAACATTTATTTCATGCTGTACTCCTGTGTTTTCATAAATTTAAAGTATTAAGATACAATTTGGTTTTGGTACTGTGGATTGAACCCAGAGGCACTTTGTCTTGGAGCCATATCCTCAGTCCTTTGTATTGTTTACTTAGATAGACACAGGGTTTCACTAAGTTGCTGAGACAGGCCTTGAACTTGCCATCCTCCTGCCTCTGCTACCTGAGTCACTGGGATTACAGGTGCACACTATCTTCCTCAGCTTAAACTTTGATTTTAAATGAAGAGAATAACTTGTTTTTAATTAAGGCTATTTTTTATAGTGGTATTAAGGTTACAGAAAATTGAGTGAATAGTATGAAGAGTTCCCCTATACTCCTCCCTCTCTCCTTCCCCAGTTTCTCCTATCATTAACATCTTGCACTGAAATGGTAAACTTATCACAATTGATGAAACGATATTATGTCATTATTAACTGAAGTCCATAGTTAACATTAAGATTCACTCTTTGTGTTGTACTTTTCTATGGGTTTTCCAAGTATGCTCTGCCTAATCATTCTTCCCATCTCCCCTGAGATCCCTGATCTTTTCATTGTCTCTATAATTTTGCCTGTTCCAGGATGTCATATGATAGAAATCATACAGTTATGCATATATTTCATATTGACTTCTTTCGCTTAGCAATATGCATGTGTTTTACTTTCCCTTTTTTTTGGCATTTGGTGGCACAAGATGACTAAAGATAGTCCTGACTATATCCTTGGGGCCTTCTCCCCCTTGGGATTTGCTCCAGGCATTGTTTTTGGAAGACATTTGAAGAGTTTTCATGAGGAACCGAGACAGGATGAGAAAATAAGCAGACAATTGTGCCAGCCACTGGATATGTCTGGCTAAATTCTGAATAACAGCTGTGGTAGATCGTTAAAGTAGCTGTCCCTAATGAATCATGCCTCCCAGTATCTATGTGCTTTTATGGTTCCCTCCCACATTGACACTTGGCCAAGCGACTTGCTTTGGCCATCAGAACATTAGCAAATGTGACACAAACAGAAGCTTGAAAAATCCTTGTGCATTGGGGTTGTCCTCTTTTGCTTCTGGGAACTCTTCTGTCACATATGAAAAAGACCAGGCTGGCTACTTCAAGGATGAGAGCTCATGGTAAAAGAGAGACCCTGCTGACGGCACTGACACACACATGCATGAGTGAGGCCATCTTAGACCATCTAGGCCCAGCTGAATTGTTGGATAGCTATAGACACCTAAGTGACTCAGTAAGTCCAATTCTTTAATCTCCTAACGTATGTGAGCATTATAAAGTAGTTGTTGTCTGCACTTGTTGTGCTGTGTTTTGTTTTTGGTGCAGGATTGAACCCAGGGTTGCTTGAGCACTGAGCCACATCCCCAGCCCTTTTTACTTCTGTTTTGAGATAGAATCTCGCTAAGTTACATAGCATCTAGCTAAATTGCTGAGGCTGGCCTTGAACTTGTGACCCTCTTGCCTCAGCCTCCAGAGCTGTTGGGATTACACTTTCCATGGCCGCAGCTAAATTTTTTTAATTGGTTTTATTTTTTAAATACATTACAGTGGAATGCATCTTAATTCTTATTACACATATAGAATAATTTTTCATATCTCTGGTTGTATATAAAGTATGTTCATACCAATTTGTGTCTTCATACATGTACTTTGAATAATGATGTCCATCACATTCCACCATCCTTGCTAACTCCCTGCTCCCTCCTTCTCCCTCCCACCGCTCTGCCCTATCGAGAACTCATCAATTCCTTCCATGCTCCCTCTCCCTACCCCACTATGAGTCAGTCACCTTATATCAGACAAAACATTAGCCATTTTTTTTTGGGGGGGATTGGCTAACTTCACTTAGCATTATCTTCTCCAACTTCATCCATTTACCTGCAAATGCCATGATTTTATTCTCTTTTATTGCTGAGTAATATTCCATTGTGTATATATGCCACATTTTTTAATCCATTAATCTATTGGGGGAATCTAGGTTGGTTCCACAGTTTAGCTATTGTGAATTGTGCTGCTATAAACATTGATGTGGCTATGTCCCTGTAGTATGCTGTTTCTAAGTCTTTTGGGTATAGACTGAGGAATGGGATAGCTGGGTCAAATGGTGGTTCCATTCCCAGTTTTCCAAGGAATCTCCATACTGCTTTTCATATTGGCTGCACCAATCTGCAGCCCCACCAGCAATGTATGAGTGTGCCTTTTCCCCCACATCCTCGCCAACACTTATTGTTGTTTGTCTTCATAATAGCTGCCATTCTGACTGGAGTAAGATGGTACCTTAGAGTAGTTTTGATTGCTGCAGCTAAATTTTGAGGTAGTTTATTCCACAGCAATAAATTGTCAGTACAAGCCAGGTGTGGTGGTGGCACAAACCTGTAATCCTAGCAACTTGGGTGGCTGAGGCAGGAGGGTCACAAGTGCAAAGCTCACCTCAGCAGCTTAGCAAGATCCTAAGCAACTTAGTGAGAACCTTCTCTAAATAAAAAAATGAAACAGGCTGGGGATGGGACTCAGTGATTAAGTGCCCCTGGGTTCAATCCCCAGTGCAAAAAAAAATTATCACTACAATAACTATGTACGTCTATATGTGAGTTACCTTTTATGGAATATTGGTTAAGATGAGCCTGCATGTAAATGTTCTGACAGGACCCATTTAAGTACAGAGAAGAATAATTCAACACATTAAGGGAACAAAAATTTAGGTTCTTCTGAAACTAAGAAATATTCATAAAGACATCTCAGGGTTGTTTTTTTCCCTTGCTGTGCTGAGGATGGAACCCAGAGTCTTGTATATGCTAGGCAAGGGCTCTACCAATAGCCTGCCATCTTTTTCAAACTCTGAAGACATCATTTTAACTTCTTTTGCAGCTTGTTACTTAAATCTGTTTTTCTTCCCCACTTTGGAGTAACTTGCTTATTGAAAATGTTTCTCCTAGGCTGCTGATTCCAACTGCTCTTAGTATCAAAATAGTTTGCCCAGAGGTGATAGCATCATGTGTATACTCTCCTGTGTGGTACTGACTGTCTATGACAAAGTTGTTTGTGTAAACCTTTTTGTTACCTATATCCTTTACATACTATCATTTAAAGGTCTGATTATAATTTATTGAAGATAATGTCTTTGCACTTCCAACAAAGGGCAGGAATACAGCATTGTGGTTGAAAGAACACATTATGGAGTCAAACTTCTTGGGTTTTTATTGCAGCTTTCCTACTTACTAAGCATGTCACTTTGGACAAGTTATTTAACATTGTTGCACTTGAGTTTTCTCCTCTACAAAATGAGCATAACTATCTCATAAAGCTGAGAAGATTAAAATGATGCAATTCACACAAAGCACTTGTAATGCCTAGCACATTCCCAATCAATATTTCCTGCTACTACTATAGAAAAGGGACAAAGTCTCAGAGCCTGAAGCCAACTTCCTTTCAGGCCAGGCCTCTCTTTAGAGAGGAATCAAAATATAATAGATGATCTTTGTTAAGACCCTTCCAAGAACAAAATCCTTTGTTAGGGGCACAAAACCAACATTTTATCAGTTGTGGGCTTTGCGCATGCCAGGAAGGTACCCTACCACTGAGCTATATCCCTTGCTCCCCATCCCTGAAATAGTTTTTCACACACACTAGGCAAGCACTTTTTCACTAAGCAAGTCCTGCTCCCCCCATCAACAGTTTTTGAAGGACCACTGCCACCTGACATTCTGTTCTATGCCAAGGATCTTGTTCAATTAGTAAATATGACCATATTATAGACTTTGTTGTAGGCCTGCTGTAGAGAACATGAAAAATCAATGTTCATCATTCTTAGAGTTTTCAAGAGCTGAGCACACCTGCAATTCCAGTGACTCAGGAGGCTAAGGCAGGAGGATCACAAGTTCAAAGCCAGGTTCAACAACTTAGCAAGGACCCCATGATACATCCATAATGTATCATGACTGTCTTAAAAAATAAAAAGGGCTGGGGATGTGGTTCAGTAGTTAACCCCTCTGGGTTCAAACTCTAGTACCAAGAAAAAAAAACTTTTAGGAAAGATGAAAAATGAAATAGATGAAAGTATAGGATACATTACAGGACAATCCATGTGAATTACCAAGTGACAGTAAGTTGTATAAGTGAGAGAAGGGAGAGATGCTAAAAGGAGGTGAGACAGGCTTTCTTTTCTTTTTTGTTACTACGGATTGAACTCAGGGGCGCTTAACCACTGAGCCATATTCTCAGCCCTTTTTATTTTTTTATTTTGAGACAGGGTCTTGCTAAGTTGCTGAGGCTGGCTTTGAATTTACAGCCTTCCCACTTCAGCCTCCTGAGTGGCTGGGATTACAGGCATGTGCCACCTCACTTGGCTGAGACATGATTTTTAGAACTAAAGCTTTGGCAGGGCCTTGAGGGATTTATTAGGTAGGAAGGAGGAAGGAAGCCATTCTAGGCAAGGGGGTATAACTTAAGCAAAGACAAAAAAGTTGATGTGGTGGCTAAGTAAATTTCAATACTTGTAAAAAGAGCATTATGGGATGTATCATGGGGTCCTCAACTTGAAATGTTTGCATTTTTCTCTAATTAGACTCCCCCTTACTCTTCTCTTCTCTTTCCCTCATCTGCAGTAACCTGGCTACTTTCAGAACCTCTGTCTGAAAAGATAACACTGTGGCAACTTATTTGGCCTGGCAGGTGGAAATGTTGTTCAGTTCAAGCCCAATCTTCTTAAGGGCTGTTATAAGGTTTCTATCTGGCCACTGATGTTTTGCGCATATTCAAGCATTTGTTGTGTACTGTAGAAAATTAAATGACTTGGAGAAGAAGGAATGACTTCTGTAAGAAGTGTGTGACAACCAAATGTGATGGTGCATGCCTGTAATCCCAGCAGGAGGATGCTAAGGCAGGAGGATCTCAAGTTCAAAGCCAACTTCAGCAATTTGGCGAGATACTGTCTCAAAATGAAAAAATGAAATAGGCTGGAGATGTGGCTCAGGGGTAAATTGTCCCTGGGTTCAATTTCTGGTGCCACAAAAAATGTCTGTGGCAGAAATCAGGTTTAAAGCTGATAAAAACCATTAGGATCTGTAGGAGACCATTTAAGGCAATTCAAGACAAACGAACTTTTACACAGCCATGTGTTCCAAAGAGCTGGGAAATTAGATGGGAGAGGAAACAGGTGGAGAGAATCTCCTTTCAAGTAAGCAAAATCAGGGAGGGGGCTTCATCTGTAGACATTCTAGAGCATCCAGCCTAAGTAAACATGTTGACTTGTTATGTGATGGGCATTTTTTCTTTATTCATCTGAAGCAGGGTGAATGTAGGGAAGAACTGAAAGCAGTTTTTCCTCTGTACAGAGCAAGATGCAGGAAAAATACCTTGGAAGATCTGCAATCTAAGTGAGCAATGATAAAAAGGCCACTCATCATTTTATTATTTGTAATTTCTAAGTATGGAGCAATACAAATTGAAGTCACAAAGCAGATGGTGCAAAAATGTAACTTTTTTCCTTTATATTACAGACCTCAATGTTGTTTATAATTGTCATTATGTCAGACCACCTGGTCTTTGGGGCATTGTATGTTTACTTGCTGCTAAGGACCAGAGATGTTGCCAGGCCCTCTTCTAGTCAGGAGGTCCCTGTGCTTTGCCCCATGAATCCTCCTCTTAGTATTTCTGTGTTCCTCTTCTCCCACTGGGGGCTTAGGAATGCTCATCTGCTTTCTCTGCCTCCTGAAAGAGCACATAAGCCCCTGAGAGGCTGCCTTCGGGTCCACCTGCCTCGTCTCCTCTTTTAGTCCTACCTATTCCATAGTTTCCACACTATATTGTATAGAATACCAACGGGCTTAATACCTCTTTTCTGTGAAGCTTGCAATCTCCCTAGGCTATGGTTGGGGAAGTAGGGCAAAAGACTTATATGTTTTTTAATTTCCTCAACCTACCTGCAATCTCATGAGAGTTTATTTTTTTGTGGTTCTGGGGATGGAACCTATGGCCTTGTGCATGCTATGCAAGCGCTTTACCATACCTGCATCCCCATGTGGATTTTTTTGACCTTGTTGGGCAACCAAAAGAATGAAATCTCAATTTCTTTCCTTTCCTTTGTCCCCATCTTTTCCATTTCCTTCCCTGGAAAAGACTTCTTCCCCCACTCCATGGGGTGAAAACTTCCCTTATGTTATAACCTACATTTTAGTTCTATGTTTTTTCCCCCCCTATGGAGATTCCTCCAATATTGCTTGTAGAAATTTAAAAGGTCAGCCTTAAAAATTTGGAGAATAACCTTTGTTTTCATTAAAAGACTGACTTTAAAAACTGTTCTCCATGTGAAGTAACAACAACAATAACAACAGTAAAACTTAATTCAAAACTGAAAGTTGAGCAATGACTCTTGCTTTAGGTATAACCTATCCTTTTTCTTCATAAGCCACAACCTCTGCAATGTGGGCTTGCCTATAGAAGGTCAAGGGCAGTAGTACTTAACTAGGGTTGATTTTTGTCCTCTGAAGGATGCATGGCAGTGGCTGGAGACATTTTAATTTTTTTTTTGTGTGGTGCTAGGAATTGAACCTAGGGCCTTTTGCATGCTAGATAAGTCAAATACCACCAAGCCATACCTGCAGCCCAGCAGAAATTTTTATTGTCACAAGTGGGGGGTAGTGATATTGGCATCTTGAAAAGGATGCTGCTAAACACCCTACAATGCACAGGCAGCTCCTTATAATGTCGGGAGTGCGGAGCAAGCCTGCTCTAGGCCCATAAGAAAAATGTCTGAGAAGTGAAAGTGTGAGTGATTTTTTTTCTTTTCAGTACTGAGGATTGAACCTAGGGTCTTGTGTATGCTAGGCAAGTGCCCTACCCCTGAGATATATCCACTCCCCTTTTATTTTATTTAAAATTTTAAAATTATTTCACTGGTTTCTTTTTTATATATGATAGTAGAATTCATTTTGATATAATTATACAAACATGCAATATATTTTATTCTAATTAGGACCCATATTTATGGATGTACATGATGGTGGGATTCATTATGGTATATTCATATATGTACATAGGAAAATCATTTCAGATTAATTCTACTGTCTTTCTTTTTCTTATCCCCTCCCTTCCCTTCCTTCTCCTTTGTCTAATCTACTGAATATCTATTCTTCCCCTCTTTCCAGTTATTGTGGGTTACCGTCCATATATCAGCAAAAGCATTCAACCGTAGTTTCACCAGCAATGTATGAGTGAAACTTTTCTCCTCATCCTCACTAACATTTATTGTTACTTGTATTCTTGATAATTACCATTCTGACTGGAGTGAGATGAAATCTCAGTGTAGTTTTTAAAGTTTTTTTTAATTTTTAAATTCTTTTTGATTATACATGACAGTAGAATGTATTTTGACATATCATATATACCTGGAGTATATTCATATACAAACATAGGGAAGTTATGACCAATTCATTCTATTCTTTTTACTATTCCCATCCCTCTCCCTTCCTTTCATTTTCCCTTGTTTAATCCAAAGTACTTCTATTCTTCCCTCTCCCCCCTTATCGTGTGTTAGCATCTGCATATCATAGAGAACATTTGGCTTTTGGATTTGGAGGATTGGCTTATTTCATTTAACATGGTAGTCTCCAGTTCCATGTATTTACTGGCAAATGCCACAATTTAATTCTTCATGGATGATATTCCATTGTGTGTATATATCACATTTTCATTATCCATTTATCTGTTGAAGGGCATCTAGGTTTGTTCCATAGCTTAGCTATTGTCAATTGAGCTGCTATAAACATTAATGTGGTCACATCACTATAGTATGCTATTTTTAATCCTTTGGATATACACCAAGGAGCAGGATAGCTAGGTCAAATGGTGGTTCCATTCCAGGTTTTCTGAGGAATCTCCATACTACTTTCCAGAGTGGTTGCACTAATTTGCAGTCTCACCAGCAATGTATGAGTGTACCTTTCTCCCCCACATCATTGTCAACATTTATTGTTACTTGTATTTTTGATTATTACCATTCTGACTAGAGTGAGATGAAATCAGTATAGTTTTAATTTGCATTTATCTAATTCCTAGAGATGTTGAACATTTTTTCATATATTTGTTGACCATTATTATTTCTTCTTAGAAGTGTCCATTTATTTCCTTTGCCCATTTATTGATTGGTTTATGTTTTATTGTTGCTAAGTTTTTGAGTTCTATTTTGGAGATTATCACTCTGAGGTGCAGGTGGCAAACATTTTCTCCCATTCTGTAGGCTCTCTCCACATTCTTTTTTTTTTTAGTTTTTAATATTAGTTATCGGAAGGAAGATGGCGGCGAGGGGAGTGCATTGCCCCCGTGTGCTGCTTCACTGTGTGGGAGTATGACAAGTCAGGACGGCTAAAGGATATCTTGTTAGGAATTTCCAGCAATAGTGGGGTGCTCCGGAATCTGGAGGAAGGATTTCCATCGCACGAGGATCGGCTACGGGGACTCAAACTCGAGAAGTTTGTCGCACGGAGGGTAACACTGCTTATTCAGCAAATCGCCCAGCGGCTAGAGTCCGCAGCGCGCGCTGGGATAGAGACGCAGGGTTACAGCGCTGCAGTTTCTGCCAGCCGCGCAAGCACCGTACTCAGGGCTGAATTCTGGGTTCGAGACGGGGGAAGGAAGCGGTCCATCTCGGTTCTCCACACCGGTCAGACCACAGAGGAGGCCAGCAGCCACCATGTTGGTATGCTGACGTCACCTTCCCTGTTTTCGACTGACCGCAGCTCATTCAGCCATAGATCAGGTAATTTCAGGCTGCAATTCACCTGCGGCTTGCAGACAGATTGCTAGGGTTCAGCGCCTGGGTGCTTCTTAGAACCTGAGCTTATCGGAGCGAACACCGAGCGCGGGGCGGCCGAGTTCCGGCTCCCGGAACCGTCCCGCGGAGCCTGCGGAGGCTGCTTCTTGG
>NW_026000338.1:830888-837380 GCF_001458135.2 Marmota marmota marmota
GAGGGGGGAGGGTGGAGGATGGGAAAGGCAGCGGAGCACAACAGACACTAGGATGGCAATTTGTAAATCAATGGATGTGTAACTGATGTGATTCTGCAATCTGTGTATGGGGTGAAGGTGGGAGTTCATAACCCACTTGAATCAAAGTGTCGAATATGATATGTCAAGAAATTTGTAATGTTTTGAACAACCCACAATAAAAAATTAAAAAAAAAAAGAATAAGCTCTTTGAAACTGAATTTTTTAATGGAATGATATTTTTCATAGTTAGTAGAAAGTTTGGAAGTTAAAATTTAGCTACTTAGTTATCTTCATAGAGAGTATGAAGAAAGAGCAAGAAGACAGAAAATATCACAGGAAAGAGAGGAAGTTAAAGAAAAAATGAGTAAATCAACAAATTAGAAGAAAAATTACTGAATATAACTTAACAAAGAATTTCTAGAATAGCTAGGCCTAAGTTTATAGATTTAAAAGGCCCACAATATGTTCCAACAGTGGGAGAAAAATAACCCACAAGAAAGCACAATGTTTTTTAAAAAGGTAGGGGTAAATCAAGAGCCTGAAAACTTCTAAAGAAAAAATTTTAAAAATATGTATAAAATGAGACATGAAATACCATTAGAATAGCCTAGAGAAAATGAGGAATGTTTCTAAATTTTAATATAAAATTTCTCTAACTAGAAATTTGGTTTCTAGACCAACTGTCATCCAAATATTAAAAAAAAAAGACCTTTTAGGAAAACAATGTATCCATACCCCTTGCCAAATTTGCCATATTTTCTAGGCCAGTCTGGAAACAAATGCACTATCAAACTGGGAAGTAATGAAAAGCTGAGAAATTCATGGAGTTTTAGAACTGGGGAATTCAACACTGCAGAGAGGCAGAAAAAAAAATATTAGTTATCAATGGACCTTTATTTAATGAATTTATTTATATGTTGTGCTGAGAATCGAACCCAATGCCTCACACATGCTAGGCGAGCACTTTACTATGAGCCACAACCCCAGCCCTTCTCTTCACATTCTTAATTGTTTCCTTTGCTGTGAAGAAGCTTTTTAGTTTGATGCCATTACCCCATTTATTGATTATTGATTTTACTTCTTGCACTTTAAGAGTTTTGTTAAGGAAGTCAATTCCAAAGCTGGTATGTTGGAGTGTTGGGCCTATATTTTCTTCTAGCAGATGGAGGGTTTCTGGTCTAATTCCTAGGTCTTTGATCCATTTCAAGTTTTGTGCAGGGTGAGAAAGGTTGGTTAAACTAAATTTCATTCTACTACATATGGATTTGCAGTTTTCCCAGCACCATTTGTTGAAGAGACTATCTTTTCTTCAATGTATGTTTTTGGTGCCTTTGTCTAGTATGAGTTAACTATTTCTGCAGGTGAGTCTCTATGTTTTCTATTCTATTCCATTGGTATTCTTGCCTGTATTGGTGTCAATATCATGCTACTTTTGTTACTATAGCCTTGTAGTATAATTTTTTGAAAATATTTATTTTTTAGTTATAGTTGGACAAATACTTTAATTTAATTTATTTATTTATTTATTTATTTATTTATTTATTTATATGTGGTGCTGAGGATCGAACCCAGGGTCTCGCATGTGCTAGGCAAGTGCTCTACCACTGAGCTACTATCCCAGCCCCACCTTGTAGTATAATTTAAGGTCTAGGAATGTGATGCCTCCTTGTTTGCTTTTCTTGCTAAGGATTACTTTGACTATTCTGAGCATTTTATTTTCCCAGATGAGTTTCATGACTACTTTTTCTATGAAGAATGTCATTGGACTTGTGGTGGGATTCCCTCTCCTTTTAAAAAATATATTTTGAGACAGGGTCTTGCTGAGATTGGCCTCAACATTGTGATCCTTGAGCCTCAGCCTCCTGAGTTGCTGGGATTACAGGTGTGGGCAACTGTATCTATTGGTTTTCACTTTGAAATATCTGACTTGTGATGGACTAAAGTCTAGCAGACAGTCATTCATGTAAAAAATAAATAAATTTAGCAATGTGTCGTAGATGTGGAGATTTAATCAAGTTCATAATACAGTTAGAAAAAAACTCACTCTTCATTGTAGCCTTTAAACTAATAAAATTTTCAATGACACCTGATTAGTTAGTATTTAAACTTTTTAGTTTAGCAAATATTATACCACAAGTGTTATCTGTGTTCTAATTTTCATTCACCAACCCCAACCCATCTAAATGTTGGCTCCTAATGCTATACTCAGGCAACATTCTCCACTTAGTGGGGAGCCTTTTGAATTGAATGCCTAATATCTAAAAAGCCAATTTAATCTTGGGAATATTGGGCCAAGTAAACCCAAAAGTATAGTTATAGCTAATACCATTGCTAAGGTGTCTATATAATTTATCTCCTAAGCGAGACACATTTAAGAGTGAAGGGGATGCTATTAATAATCATACAAGGACAATATATAAAGTTGGACTGTCCAGACCAAATCCTAGTCATAGTTCCATGAGTGTCAAACCAAATTCCTTATGAAGTGAAGCTATGAACAACTTAAGGTGTGTCTTTTTCTAGAACAAGTTGTGTTTTCACATGAAGTTTTGGGGGACCAAAGAGTCTTTAAGATCTAAAATAATACAGTTGTGCCCATGAAATTTAAGATACTAGGATTGGCTATCAATGGGAGAATTAGGACCAGGAAATATTTTTCTGTGGCTCCTCAAATTCTACTAGTTAGGTGATCACCTTTTATGCCAATCTTTTTGGGGAAGTCAGTTCTTCTGGGCTCCCATGGAACCCTCCTTTAAGGACAACTTTCTTTTACAAAGGAATCATTCACGTGACCATATAATAGAAGAAGGTAAGCCATCTTTACTAATTAGTGCCAACAGATGCCTACCTTACATATAAGGTAGGTAGTTGATGCTTGGTCTCCAGAACTAATGTAACACCAGCAGATGGTGCTAAAATGTATAGTTTCTTACTCTTAGAAGAAATATCTAAAATTTTCTTAAAACTATAAGCTAGATAAATGTAGACATATTAACTAATTGCTCTAGAAAGTTTAGATGAGGGTGACATCACTGTTTAGCTTCCTTGAACAAAGTTCTACCTGAAACATAAGTTGTCTTTCCATCTATGTCTAAAGTCTCTGTTTATACTAAATCATTTTTTTCTTCAGTTAGAATATAACCTACACCAAAGTAATAAAAATGCAGATGATTTTTTTTCCATCTCATGCTCCAACCAGGAAGCAAAGTGCAACCACAGATCTATCTACACTGTTTAGGTGAAAGATGGTTGTTTGCTACTTCTTAGGATTTTAAGTGCCCTTTCTTCTCAGCAGAGTATTAGTTTTCCAAGAAAAAAGTAGTTCTTCTCAATTTATCACCCTTTATTCATAGATTCTTAGAATATTTTTGCTCCATATAGCACTTAACAGACATGCAAACCGGTAGCTTTCCAACTATTTTTAGCATTGGAATTTTTTTCTACTGGAATCTTTCATGGAAGCCTGATATACAAAATAAATAGAAGCTGAACTGCTCTGTTAAAGTGTGTTTGTGCGAGTCTGCATCTCTGCCCATTTGGCCTCCCCTTGCCTTTCTCATTCCTAAGGTAGCCCTTAAACCACATGCTGAAGTCATACTCTTGAGCTTAAACCCTCAGGCCTCACAGAACTGTTTGAAATCTGATTTCATTCCAGTTCCCTTATTTACATATTGGGAAACTGAGTCCAGTAAGGGAAAATATTTGAGGTTATGAAAGATGGCTGGAGATGACAATTAGTCTAGGTGCAGGGCTGGAATCCATGTGCATAGAGAATGTAGGAGAGTTTTAGTTCTCTGGAACCTCTTGTGAATGGATGTACACCAAGGTCCTGGTTTCTTATAACCATATTTGATATTTCAGTAGAGCTCCTTCAGGCCATTTCCCTGGGAGGGGCATAACCCCTTCCCCACTCCAAGGAAACCATTAGGGAAACACCTCATGACCCTATGGCTGGGCATAACTGGCACACTCTTGGTTTGACCCAAGAGAATTTGTGAAATCTTCCACTTAGCTTAAACCATTATAATCTTACCCTTTTCTGACTTTCTTCTCTCCTAGTCACATGGTCTTTTGTGCTATAAAAGATGCTGGTGAAGAAGCAAAAAGGCCTACTGATCTTATTCAGGCCAAGAGGCTCCCTTCGGATGCTCTAACTTCAACCTGAACCAGCCTTATCACTCATTTTATATAATGCATGCTCTATTTCCTTTGGACAGATGACATTCCCCAAGGATCCCTAAGTTTTTGGGAATGAGTCCAAGGGGCTATCTACTGATCTATTCCTTCCCAGTAAAGAGAGAACCTAAGATTTTAGAATAGGGGGGCTCCTGTACCAAGGGTTAGTGGAAAAACAGATTTCAGGTAGCATGCATGGCCCAAAACATGCCATGATTGGCATGATGCTCAAAGCACCCTTACAATGTTCTGTTAAACATGGTGCAGATAATCTCAGGGCCTTCAGTGAGTGGTAGCCTTTACAATGTGAATGATATTCTTTGGGGTTGTGTGGCTCTCAGGTACTGAAGGTGATGCTAATTAGATTCATATTCCTAAGTTCTGGGAGAGTGCTTTCTAACTTGGATGTGTCTGTGGGCAAATTGTAATTATTAGGGCTAAAAGTGTCCTCAGAGATTATAGTTCAAGTGTGTGTGTGTGTGTGTGTGTGTGTGTGTGTGTGTGTTTCAGTTCTGGGGATTGAACCTAGGGCCTCAAGCATGCTAGGCAAGTGTTCTGCCACTGAGCTGCATCCCCAACTCCAGTGCTGTGTATTTTTTAAAGATAAGTTTTAAAAGCCCATATGTTAAGGTCATGAATGGTACTAAAATATTTTTATTCTTCACTTGTCTTTCGAAGGTGAGGGCAAGATGAGGGGGTTCTAAGTGGATCTGGGGAAACTAGAGGGGCTGGGAACCATGCCCTGGGTTCACTATATCCACCCAGGAAGATGCAGACCCAGGTGAGACCTGAAGCCTTTTCTAGGAGTGGGGTCAATGGAAAAGTAGGCTTGAAAGCTTAATAAGAGGAATGTGAACATTAGAAAAAATATCTACCTCATTGCTCAGCAAACTCTAAGACCACCCTCAGTGCTGGTAGATAAAACCCAAACACTGGCAGATTTCCTTCTCATCACAGTCAGACTTGAGCACCAGAGATAACTTAATATATTGAAATAATGCAATTAAGCAGACTCCTCAGGCCCAGCTTCCAGTCTCACTCACTTTAACAAATATAATTTGAGTGACATCATGAAAAACAACATTCTTCTTGTGAGTGGATGTAGATTACAAGAAAAATGATCACATGGCTTAGCCTTGGCAAGCAGGGAGAAAGCACTAAATTTGGCCCTTAGGAAAATGTGTTCTGTAAATGTCTGGTGCTTATACAAGTGATAAGGGCTTGTTTAAAACTCTGTGTGTGTGTGTGTGTGCGCGCGCGCGCGTATGTGCACATGCACATGTATCTGCCTATGCATGTGACTGACCAGTATCTTTGTAATTCCTGGTTAAACATTTACAGATGTCAGCTAAGCTCTCAGAGCATCCTTATTTATCCAAACCTCTTGTTCCACGGGTGATAAAACTGAGATTGAGAACTGTACAGTGACTTGTCCAAGGTCATGCAGCACATCAATGACAAAACCTGGGCTAGGGAATAAGTCTCCTGACTGCCAACCCTGACTCCTCAATCTCTTGACACCTTACTTAGCACTGGGTTGATGTGACTGGGACACTCTTCCCAGGAACCATTACAACCATAAAAATTTATCTCTTTTCACTTCAAATAGAAGCTTTTGCCTGTTGTCTTTGAAACATTGTCTTTCATAATAGCAATAGTTATTGTCTTGAGCATAGAGTTGGCTTCTATTAAGTAGCAAAAGCCTCTATTCCCCTATAGAAGCAGAAAGGTAAACAGGGAATAGGAAAAGAAGAACTTAAATTATCACTATTTGTGGAAGACATGATTCTATACCTAGAAGACCCAAAAGGGTCTACAAAAAAACTACTAGAACTAATAAATGAATTCAGCAAAGTGGCAGGATATAAAATCAACACGCATAAATCAAAGGCATTTCTATATATCAGCGACAAAACTTCTGAAACAGAAATGAGGAAAAACACTCCATTCACAATATCCTCAAAAAAAATAAAATACTTGGGAATCAACCTAACAAAAGAGGTGAAAGATTTATACAATGAAAACTACAGAACCCTAAAAAGAGAAGTAGAAGACGATCTTAGAAGATGGAAAAATATACCCTGTTCATGGATAGGCAGAACTAACATCATCAAAATGGCGATATTACCAAAAAGTTCTCTATAGGTTTAATGCAATGCCAATCAAAATCCCAATGGCATTTCTTGTAGAAATAGATAAAGCAATCATGAAATTCATATGGAAAAATAAAAGACCCAGAATAGCAAAAGCAATTCTAAGCAGGAAGTGTGAATCAGGCGGTATAGCGATACCAGA
>NW_026000338.1:837392-862237 GCF_001458135.2 Marmota marmota marmota
CAAAATTACATATAAGAGGTTGTGAGGGGAATGGGAAAATAAACAAGGAGAGAAATGAATTACAGTAGATGGGGTAGAGAGAGAAGATGGGAGGGGAGGGAAGGGGGGATAGTAGAGGATAGGAAAGGTAGCAGAATACAACAGTCACTGATATGGCATTATGTAAAAATGTGGATGTGTAACCGATGTGATTCTGCAATCTGTATTTGGGGTAAAATTGGGAGTTCATAACCAACTTGAATCTAATGTATGAAATATGATATGTCAAGAGCTTTGTAATGTTTTGAACAACCAATAAAAAAAAGAAAGGTAAACAGGGAAACTGTGTGTATTTGACCACAAGAAGCCTTATTAAGACCAGCCCCAAATTTGAAGGTATATCACCCTTTGAAATAGATGACAGAGGCAGGAAGGGAGTTTATGGCTACTGTATTAAGTGCTAACATTATGTCAATTACTTTGGTATAGTGGGAAATTATAGCCTTTAGCATCTTACTGTTGAATTCAGATTCTACCTAGACTATGTGCTGGAGGTGTGATTTTGGATAAGTCATACCAAATCTCTGAGCTTCAGTTTTACCACCTTCTTAGGTTGCTAGGTAGATTTTATATGAAATAAGCATATTAAAGGGTCTATGCAGTTTCTGGTATACAGTGAGTGTGGAATAAATATTATCTATTGTGTTTAACAGAGAGATGAAGATGTAGTCACTGACTTTAGGGAAGGTACAGGGAGAGATGAGACATGTACTCATATGTTTATCATACAGTTTTAAAGTTTTCATCCCTTTGGACCTCTGTATAAGTGGTAAATACTGCATTTCCTGTGTAATATCCTTTCCTTAATTTCTTATTCATTTATTTTAATTTTTTTGTGGGGGCTGGGGTTGTGCTCAGTGGTAGAGCACTTGCCTGGCAGGTGTGAGGCACTGGGTTCAATCCTCAGCACCACTTAAAAATAAACAAAGATATTGGGTCCATCTACAATGATAAAAAATTTTTAAAATAAATAAAGGTTAAAAAAAGGAATGCTTAAAAAAATAAAATTTCTCTGCAGTGCTAGGGACCAAACCCAGGCCTTGTGCTTAATTTCTTCTGTACTTAAACCTCTCTCCCCCAACTTTATATTGGACTGAGATATGCTCAGTTGGTCTCTCAAGTGCCTTTGAAGCTAAGAGAAATCATGTGATGAAGCTCTGATCAATGGAATGTATATGGAAGTCTACTGGATGGGGTGTCAGGGAAAATGAATGTTTTCCTGACAAAGAAGCACAAATTTGGCAGATTTGCCCATTTAGCCTATTCTTCTTCTTGCCTGGAATGCACATGTGATATAGAGAGCAGCCATCTTTCAACATGAAATATTGTGGAGCTGTTGTTTCTGCTCTGGACTGCATAACATCAGACATTTGATTTCATGAGAAAATAAACTCTTTTCTTGTTTAAGTTACAGGATTTGGATTTCTGTAATGTGTAGTTGAACACAATCCTAACTGGTATGGTAGGATTTCAGAAACTTTTTTTTTCAGGTCTACTGGAATTTTCCACTAGTATTGATGGAAGTGTAGCAATTATTCTTTAGGAAATCCATGATTTTGGATGAGATTGGACAGTTTCATTTGTGCCAGAACTGAAAGATATTCTTGTATCAGATATTTTAGCTCCCATTCCAACACAAAGGACTTATAAGATACAGAAAGACATCAAAGCTGTTGTTTGGGGGCCTCTGTCATCAGGTGAGCCCACTGACAATAGGAATATTATTTTAGTGTCATCTTTGTTCAAGGTATACTAATAAGTTTAGTATGGGAAGTAAAAGGTATGGTTAAAGCATTGCTAATGGAACAAATCAGAAATATGGCCTTAAAATGAGAAGAGAGCTTCATTGTTGCAACCATCTTGATAGAATAATCCCTGATGTTTATTCCTTAATTTCTAAAAATTGTGTGGTTTTGTCCCTGGCTAGCATTCTTGGGGACCTATACTTTTTCTGAGGTACCTTGGAGTGTCTGATAGTGGGGTGCCAATAATAATCATTCTTTCAGGATAGCATTTGTGGTTTCTATACCCTTCTTCTGGCCCTGCTTTAAAAACCATAATCTAACATTGAAAAGGCTCAAAGGCACATACTAAGTGTATAGGAATTCAGATGTTGGGTAAATTCATATGACTTACTGGTAAACAGCATTAGAATTGGAATTTAGAAAAGGTATAGTATATGTACTTGGGGAAAATGTAGTGGGAGTGGGACAAGGATATCCTAAGCATAAAGAAAAGAGTAAAAACAGAGGTAGAAACTGTGATGTTGCATGGTGAGCAGGGATTAATCACTTTGAAAAGTTAGAAGTTAAGGAAGATTCAAAAAGGCCTTATGGCTGAGTGTGGTGGCACATGCCTGTAATCCCAGCGGCTCGAGAGGCTGAGGCGGGAGGATCCTGAGTTCAAAGCCAGCCTCAGCAAAAGCAAGGTACTAAGCAACTCAGTGAGCCCCTGTCTCTAAATAAAATACAAAATAGGGCTGGGGATGTGGCTCAGTGGTTGAGTGCCCCTGAGTTCAATCCCTGGTACCAAAAAAATAATTTAAAAAGACCTTGTGTAGCTTCATTCAGCTCTGGAATCTTTCTGTGAGGTTGACAATCTATTATAGTTCTGGGCAGTGTGCAAATCAGATTATGTCAGCCCCTTCCCCCCTCAAAACCACCAAAGGCATTTCCTTACATTTGTATCAACATCCACATTCCATACTATGGAGTTAAAAAGTAATTGCAGATACTATTTGTAGCATTGTTATATATGTTTTTTGACAAAAGGTGCCAAAAGAGTGGAGTCAGAATCTATAAAGTATCAGGACACAGCCACATCAATGTTTATAGCAGCATAATTCACAATAGCTAAACTGTGGAGCCAAAATTTAGCTAGATTCCCTTCAATAGATGAATGGATAAAAAATATGTGGCATATATACACAATGTAATATCACTCAGCAATAAAAGAGAGTAAAATCATGGCATCTGCAGATAAATGGATGCAGTTGGAGAGGATAATGCTAAGTGAAGTTAGCCAATCCCAAAAAACCATGAATGTTTTCTCTTATATAAGGTGACTGACTCATAGTGGGGTAGGGAGGGGGAGCATGGGAGGAATAGATGAATTCTAGATAGGGCAGAGGGGTGGGAGGGAAAAGGAAGGGGCAGGGGGTTAGTGATGATGGAGGAATATGATGGATATCATTATCTAAAGTACATGTATGAAAACATGAATTGGTGTGAACATACTTTATATACAGAGATATGAAAAATTGTGTTCTATATGTGTAATAAGAATTGTAATGCATTCCGCTGTCATGTATTTAAAAAATAAAAGCAACTTAAAAAAAGAATCTAGAAAGTATCCACTAAGAAATTAGATGTTGGGGCTGGGGATGTGGCTCAAGCAGTAGCGCGCTCGCCTGGCATGCGCAGGGTGCTGGGTTCGATCCTCAGCACCACATAAAAATAAAATAAAGATGTCGTGTCCACTGAAAACTAAAAAATAAATAAAAAAAGAAATTAGATGTTAATGCTCAGAGACATTTTAGGATTAATTAGTAACCTGATGGCTTCTGACTACCTAGAAAAGGAATTGATCATTGGGAATTGGCCTACCCAAGGAAATTGAAATTGTCTCTGGATGTGGTTGCTAGAGTTACAGACAAAGAGAACATATTAGTCATGGTATGTTGATTTTAGTAGTTTTTTCCCCCTGCAACCTCTTTGTAGATAGAATAAAAAATAATTAAAAATGTGGACTGAGTGATGATACAGAACAAGATTCATAATTGGAACCCAAAGATGGCTGATTGAAATTTATGTCAGTTGGGGTCGGAGGTATAGCTCAGTGGTATAGCACTTGGCTAGCATGCACAAGGTCCTGGGTTTGAATCCCAGTATACGCCCCCCCCAATTATGTCAGCCTAAAGTAGATAGATCTCTAGTGCCACATTGGACTTAGTCCTTTTGTAGTCATCATTTTAATTGATATGGATAGATAGTGAGCTGATAAAATTGCAGATAACAGAATGGGAGGAGCTCATCTAATGGATACAGGATCAAGATGTAAAAAATTCTTGGACAGGCTGAATAACAAGTCAAAATAAGCATAGACATTAAATAGGAACAAAGTAGGTCCTGCTTTTGCAACTACAAAAGTCTAGGACAGGGAGATCTGACTGGATTACAATTCTTACAACTAAGACTTGAGAGTTGTAGTTGACAACAAACTCAGTAGGAGCCAAAATTATGACATGGCTGCTAAAAAAAGCTACCATAATCATAAGCTACTTTGTTGGTATGCAGATCAAAGGAGGGTGAGCTCCAGGGTACTTTGGACTTTGAGAATTCTGACCCATGACTTTCAGGGCATTGTACTCTGTTTCTCATACTGCTCCTCTGGTTATAATTTAGTCACATTTAGGAACACTTCATCTGTCTCTTGAATGAATGCAGGTCTTCCCTATAGTTTCTTCTCTTTTCATTCTACATTTTGTCCTAAGTTAATCTCATACATACCCATAACTTTGGACATCTTCTATGTGCTGAGGACTCCACAATCTATATCCCTTTTCTCCATCCTCATTGTCACTACCCTAGTGCAGGCCTTTGTTATCTCTCACCTAGACACTGAAGTTGCATCTTTACTCTTCTCCCTGCTCTACCAATCACATTGCCTGTATTCTGCTTTCCATACAGCCACTCGCATTATCTTTTTAAGGCAGAGGCTAGATCCGGTCACTCCTCTCCCTTGATAATTTTTAAATGAGTAAATTCAAAATCCTTAACCTAACATTCCAGGGTTCTCACAATCTGGCCTAGGCCACCTTTCCCCCTGTGATGTCATCTCTTATTACATGTCTCCAGGAATTCTATATGATCATTTAACATCTAGTGAGCATTGGGCATCAAGGCTACCCCTTCAGCCATGGCTGATAACTTGCTCTTATCTCAATACTGCACTTCTCTGTCCTCATTTTCTTTCATTTTTTTTTTAAATTAAGGATTGAACCCAGGGCAATTAACCACTAAGACATATCCCCAGCAATTTTTTTAATTTAATTTTGAGACAGACTGTTGCTAAGTTGCTCAGGGTCTCACTAAGTTGCTGAGACTGGCTTTAAACTTGCAATCCTCCTGCTTTAACCTCCCAAGCTGCTGGGATTACAGGCGTAAAACACTGCACCTGGCTCATGTCCTTTCTATGTTCTTCTCTCAGCCTGGATAGATCCCTTTCAACATTTCTATCTTTTGAGCTCTTTCTTCAATCCTTAGCTCCTGTGCTACTTTCTCTGTAAAAACTCAATGCTTTCCCAATCAGATTGAGTGCTATTTTTCCTTTCAATCTCTTAGCTCTTTGCTTATACTTTATCATATCTTTTAATTATTCCTGGTTGGCATTAATGTTTATTATATACATATATGTCAATCCTCCTGGACTGTAAACTTAACACCTATTTGTCATGCTATACTTCTAAGTTCTGTTAAAAGTGACAACACTTGTGATGTATTCTGGTAAGGGGATGGGTTGACAATTTAGTTAAGAAGAACACTACCTTGCCCTATTTCTGGGATCTGGCATGCAGGATAAGAAGTGTGAGAGCTGCCCAGATGCTCTTCTTCAATACATAACTTGGCTGGTGGGCTGGGGAATGTTTCTGGAGAAAGGAATTTGATCAATGCAATAAAAGTGCTGCAATGAAGGCATGCTAATGGGGATTGTCAGCAGTTAGGGGCTGGCTCCCACTCTCTGGGGGATGCCAAAAGCCTAATGAGTCTATTTTAGGGAGGAGAAAAGGAGAAGGACACATTTATACAGACGAGAACCTTCCTCCTCCCTATGACCTTTCTGGCTGCCAGAGGGCCTCTGGCAGGCTACAGAGTACAGCTCCCCTAGGATACTGTGAAGGTAAGGCTGTGGGGCCAAGAAGGGTGGGGAAGTCTGTAATCTCTCTGGTATTGCATGGAACTTTCCCATCCTTCAGTCTTAGATGCCGTTGCCTCTCCCTTCTTTCCCTCTGAAAACTGTGTGGTCAACACACCCAATTCAGTGGTCATCTCCCACCTCTAACTACTCTTAGGAACATTTTTAGGAATATTTTCCCTTAGACAACTGCCCTTTAAAAGGGACAACAAACATTTCCTGAGAGTGCATTGATGGCAAGTAATAGATTAGTTGTTCTTCCTGGGAGACTTGACATTTTTAAAGGACAATGACTGAGAGTGAAGGGGGAAGGAAGGTGTCTGGGAATGTCCTCCAGAGATGGATTGTTTTATCTTTTGATTGTAATCATTAAAAAAGTAAAAATCAACTCAAATCTAACCATCTAGAAAAGAAATGACCAGTAGTTACAGAGGACTTTTGTTAAGACATCTCTCTCTCTTTATACAAACATAAACACATATCTGCATACATTCAAAATTTTATATGAATGAGATTATGCTATATATGCTACTATAATTAAATTACATAGAAGGGTGCTGCTTTTCTTTTCCCTTCTCTTCCCAGTGCCTAGAATAGTGCCTAGTACACGGTAGATGCTCAATAAATAATGAATGAACATATCATTTTGAAATATCCTTTAAAAACCCAGTGGTACATTTTTGGGTGTGGGTATCAGGGATTGAGCTCAGGGGCACTTGACCACTGAGCCACATCCCCAGCCCTTTTTTGTATTTTATTTAGAGACAGGGTCTCACTGAGTTGCTTAGTGCCTTGCTTTTGCTGAGACTGGCTTTGAACTTGTGGTTTTCTTGCCTTAGCCTTGTGAGCTGCTGGGATTATAGTTGTGTGCCACCTCATCTAGCTGGTGCATTTTTCTATGCCAATATATATTGAACTCTTAAAAATGATCTGAATTCTATGATATTTTGTTTAACTAATTCCCTATTGATTTCATTTAAATTATTTCTAAATTTTCACCTTTACAAACAATCTTGAACTTTTTTTTTTTTTTTTTTTTTTTGGTATTGGTATTGAACCCAGGGGTTCTTTCACATGGAGCTACATCTTCAGCCCCTTTTACTTTTTATTTTGAGACAGTGTCTCTCTAAGTTGCTTAGGGACTTGCTAACTTGCTGAGGCTGGCCTTCATCTTTCTGCCTCAGTTACCTGAGTCTCTGGGCATATATGACTTTATACCTACAACTTTGCATGATTCTCTGATTATCTTTTCCTTAGATCACATTTGTCAAATGGGAATTACAGGATCAAAGGGTATGTGTATTTCAAGTTTTTTTTTTTGCCTATTTCAAGTTTTAATACATTGACAACCATGACTTCAGAAATGGTGTGAAGTTTTTTTAATCATATATCTACTCATAAGACCAAACCCATTTCCATGGGACTTGTGTATATAAAATAGCACACAGGGATATGTGTGAAAGGGGACAGAGTTGAGACAAAAAACCAAACCAAACAAAACAAAAACAAAGTGCAATGCTAGGAAAGAAGTTACAGAGAACTGCTGAAATGACCAGATCACTGAAATTCCTACTCTGAGTAGATTTAGCCCACCCTTTGCTACAATTCAAAGTAATTAAGCAAAAAGTATTAATTAAAAGAATACCATTGTATAACACTGGAGAAGATAAAATTATTCAGTATTAGTGAGGTTATAAGAAATACACTCTCATATACTGCTTGTGGGAATGAAAAATTTTCTAGAGAGAAATTTGACAAATTTCAAAACTTCAAAGTCATTTTTGTCCTGTAACACAGAAATCCCAGTATAAGATTTTTATCCTAAGGAAACTATCAAGAATTTGAACAAAGGTCTCTAGATGAGGATTATTCAATAAACGACATTAGGACAGTTTTCAATTTGTAAGAAAACACATTTACATCCTCATCTTGTACCATCTTAAAAATACCATAAAATTCAAGATATAAATGTATAAAAGTGAATTATAAGTAACCAAGTGGATGGGGAGGGGAGGGAAAGGGAAGGTACTAGGGAAGAAGATTGAGCAAATTATATATGAATATGGAATAATGAGACCCCCATTGTGTATAATTATAATGCATCAATAAAAGTTTAAAAAGTGAATTGTAGATAAAAATACAGACTAGTTATTTAATATCTATTTTTAAAATGTTTTTATAGCACCTTGTTTTTTATTTAATAGTTATAATATCCTAGATCCCTGAGAAAAGTTAAGTTTTCTTGTAGCTGGATACAGTGTTACATGATTGTAATTCTAACTACTCAAGAGGCTGAGGAAGAAGGATTGCAAGTTCAAGGCAAGTCTCAGCAACTTAGACTCTGTCTTAATAAAATAAAATAAATGGTTTGGGATATAGTTCAGTGGTAAAACACTTTCCTAGCATGTGCTTGATCCTGGGTTCAATCTCCAGTACTGAAAAAAAGTTTTCTGCTTTCTTCTTTGTTTTACTATTTCATCTGGTTTGCTGCTTCTTCTTTTTTTTTTTTTTACCTTTCATATACATATTTTCCTATAAGGGCAGGGCTTTCAGCTGATGGGCTTTACCATACCATGATTGGGAGATAACATGGCTAGTTCACTGGGAACCCCAAAATGACCTTATTTATAAGTAATTTCTTTGAGAGTAGTTCAGTTTTTTTCAGAGGTAAATCATCCCATTTCCTTCCTGAAAAATACATATACCTGGCTGCTAGCATTCTTGGAGTCAGGCTATTTGAGGGGTAGTGTAGGAAAAGAGATCTTATTATAGACTTTCATTGAATGCCCCCATTTTCAACATGATACCCTTTCCTTATATTTCATTCCACCTGGGGTATCTGGGTCTGAGACTTCTGTGTAACAATTTTCTTCAGATAAACGTCTGATCACCTGCCAGAGTAGGGAAAATGTATTTTCATTGCAGAGCAGGATGAGGTAAAGGAACGTATAGTGGTCTAACTGCATCTCACACATACATGCGATAAAATTCTGTCTCCATAAGACACTAGTCATTAGTGATTGGTGATAGACTAATGATAGTGTCTTTAATTCCTGAGATTTCCAGGAATTCTGCAGCATGAATTCTCTTGCTTCTCATTTCACATTCCCCTCTGCTGGCACTTTAGCTCTTCAGCTCTCTCAGCTCTGCTAACCTCCATCTGCTTTCCATCTTCCAAAAATGCATTGGCATATTTTTTCTGTTGCTGTTGTTATTCCCCTTCTTTTTGTCCTTGTGGGTTTACACCCCTTAAAAACTCATTTCTTCTCATTTTAGAAGAGATAATAGATAAATGTGTATTCAGTCTGCTATGTGTAATGGGGAGTCCTCCAACTGTATTTATTAAAATGAAAAATTGTATACCTCTAGACCTGTAAATCTCACTTGTGGGAATATAACTGTCAGATATAAAAGTACTAGTACATATAGATAAGGGTTCAGAGTGTTTATTGCAATATTGTTTGTAATAGTAACAATCTGAATGTCTATGATAGGGAAATGGTTATAAAAAATTAGGGGTTGGGGTGTAGGTGTAGCTCAGTGTTAGTGCACTTGCCTGGCATATGCTATGTCCTAGGTTTGATACCCAGCAGCAGAAAAAAGGCATATTCACTGGTAAAGAGTAACCCCACTATCCTGAATATCATGATACTTCCCTAGGTCATCCCCTCCTTCTAGGCTTCCTCATGGACAAGCAAGTAAGGTTAATGCCTTGGCTGCCCAGAGGGTCTCCAAATTCCTAAGACTTAGATCCTTTGTCTTTATGCCTGTGTGTTCTGAATATCACCTCTAAAGCAATGTATTGCCTGTATAGATTTTTTAAAATGTATAAAAATATAGCATGGAATATAAAAATATGGTATATCTGTATTGTGAACCACTATCCAGTGATTAAAAGGAGTAAGACATTTTGATTTGGAAGGGTGTCCATGATATATTAGAAAGAGAAGGCAAGTTGGGTGTGGTAGCACACCACTGTGATCCGGGTTAATCATGAGGCTGAGGCAGGAGGATCACAAGTCATGGCCAACCTGGGAAAATTAGCCAGACCCTGTCTCAAAATAAAAAGGCCTGGGCCCAAGTGCAGTGGTTCATGCCTGTAATTCCAGCAGCTTGGAAGGCTGAGGTAGGAGGATCGTGAGTTAAAGCCACCCTCAGTAATGAGGCTCTGAGCAACTCATTGAGACTCTGTCTCTAAATACAGTATAAAAATGGTCTGGAGATGTGGCTCAGTGGTTAAGCACTCTTGGGTTCAATCCCTGGTACCAAAACAAAACAAAAAAAGCAAAAAAGGCCTGGGAATGTAGCTCAGTATTAAAGTGCTCCTGAGTTCAATCTTCAGTATAGGAAAAAAAAAATAAGGCTATAGTGACCTCATTTTTGTGAAAGCAAATAAATTCATGCTATATGTTTATATGTTTGTATATGTGAAGGATAAAGTGTGAAAATGCTAGATTTAAAATTTTTTTTTAGGTATACAATACCTTTATTTTATTTATGTATTTTTATGTGGTGCTGAGGATGGAACCCAGGGCTTCACATGTGCTAGGCGAGCACTCTACCACTAAGCTACAACCCCAGCCCTCATGCTAAATTTTTAATAGTGATTAGATCAGAGGCATGGCTTTGGGGGGAGAATGAAGAAATATTAATTTTAAGAACATTTGTATTATTTGAATTGTTTCAGGTAAACTGTTGCTTTTGTCATTCAAATGACAAAAATATAAAACATACTTAAAAGAGAATAGGGCTAGGGGTATTGCTTAGTGACAGAGCATGTTGCTTAGACATGTGTAAGACCCTGGACTCCATCCCAGCACAAAAACCAAATAAACAGAGACAAACTGTGTTGATACACGAATATTTACTATAGCATTTTTTATGATAGTGAAAAGTTGGAAAATATTAAAAATGTCTAACAACAAAGACTGGTTAAATGGCAGCATATCATGTGTCCATTATATTAGTATTTTAGATACATGTTAATGATTTTGGAACATGATCAGGAATAATGCAAAGTAAAAAAGTAAAATACTATATACATTGTGATTCCAGTAGTGTAGTTAAGATACATATGCATACATAACATTGAAGGAAGTTTGCTACATTGGTTATTTAGTGCTGCATAACAAACCCACCCCCTCCCTAACTCAGGGATGTAAAGTAACAGTAATCATTTGTTATTTTCTCAGGACTCTAGAAGTTGACTGGGTCAGCCACATGGTTCTTGCTCAGTGTCTCATACAGTTTCAGTTAGACAATGGCTAGACCTGGAAGTTTCGAAGACTTCCTTATTCACATGTCTGGCAGTTGGTGTTGGTTGCTGGCTAGGAATACCCCTTGGAGGTTTCAGCTGGAATGCTTACATGTGGCCTCTCCATGTGGCCTGGGTTTCCTCATAGCATAACAGCTGAGTTCCAAGAACAAGTGTCCCGAGACAGAGAGAGCCAGGTGAAAGCAGTATTGCTTTAATGACCTAGCGTTAGGAGTCATGTAGCATCACTTCCATTGAGTTCTGTTAGACACAAGTCACTAAGGCCAGCCCATAGTCCCATGGAGGGGAATTCTATTCCATCTCTGGATGGGGATAAATGTCAAAGAATTTGTGAACTTGTTTTAAAACCAGTGCATATATCAAAATGTTTACAGTTATTGGTAAGATGATAAAGATTTATTTTTTTTTTTTTTACTTTTCTAAATTCTCTGCAGAAAGTATATGTGGCTTTAAAAAATAAGAGGAGGGCTGGGTGCAGTGGTACATGCCTGTAATCCCAGTGACTTGGGATGCTGAGGCAGGAGGAGCATAGCAAGTTCAAGGCCAGCCAAAAGGGCTGGGGATGTGGCTGAGTGGTTAAGTGCCCCTGGGTTCAATCCCTGGTATCCAGAAAAAAAAAGTAAAAGCAACCAAATAACCAAGTGCCTTAGAGTAAATAAGAATACCAGGCAGAGTTAAAATTTTAGACCACTAAGTCACTGTGAATCTTGGACAAGTCTCTTCTTCTCTCTGGGTCCCACTTTTTCATCTTCCACAAATAAAGGTTTAGACTACATGATCTCAAACGGCTCTCCAAACTCTGAAGATTTTAGGGTTCATTACCTTCTGTGACACCACTGATTTCAGTCTCTTCCTTCTCATGAAGATTCACATTCTCTTCTTCTGGCTACCCTATGTATTTTGGTGCTCCCCAGTGCTCCATCTTGAGCCTAGGTACTTTGTTGATAACTGGCTATATATGTATAGATTTATTTCTGGACTCTCAATTTTATTGCATTAGCCTGTAATTTTTTCTGTATGCTACTTCCACACCATTTTGATTGCTGCACTTTGTAGTAAGTTTTGAAATAAGAAAATGCGAGTTCTCCAACTTTGTTCTTCATTTTCAAGATTGTTTTGTCTATTTGGTGACACAATTCCATACAAACTTGAAGACCAACTTTCCCATTTCTGAAAAAAACGCCTCTTTAGAATGTTCATCAGAATTGCCTTGAATCTGTAGATAGCATTGGGTAACATTGACATCTTAATAATATTAAGCCCAATGACTCATGAACTTGGGGCATATTTCCATTTGTTTAGGTTGTCTTTAATTACTTTTGTCAATGTTTTTTAAGTTTCAGTGTATAAGTCATTTACTGTCTTCCTTAAACTATTTATTTATTTGATTTTGAGATATACATGACAGTGGGGTGCATTATACATATATGGAGTACAACCCATTCCAATTTTGATTCCATTCTTGTGGTTGTACATGATGTGGAGTTACACTGGTCATGTATTCATTTATGAGCATAGGAAAGTTCCTTAAACTTATTCCTAGGTATTTTGTTCTTCCTCCTCCTCCTCCATCTCCGCCCCCTCCTCCTCTTCCTCCTCCTTCTCTCCTTCTTCCTCCTCTTCTTTGCGGGGGGTGGGGGTGTGGATACTGGGGATTTAACCCAGGGGTGCTTTACCACTGAGCTACATCTCCAGCCATTTTAAATTTGTTTTTATTGTTTGTTTATTTTGGTACCAGGGATTGAACCCAGGGGCACTTAACCACTGAGCCACATCCCCAGCCCTTTTATTTTTTTATATTTTATTTAGAGATAGGGTCTTGCTAAGTTGCTGAGACTGGTCTTGAACTTATTACCTTCCTGCCTTAGCCTCCTGAGCCACTGGGATTACAGGCATGTGTCTCTGTATCTGTTGATGCTGTTGATAATGGAATTGCTTTTTTCATTTCCTTTTCAGATTGTTCCTTACAGCTATATAGAAACAACTGATTTTTGTGTCTTGGTCTTGTATCCTGAACTTTTGTTGAATTTGTTTATTAGCTGTAGTAGATTTTTTATGGATTCTTTGGAATTTTTCTCATGGCATGTGTGAGTACAAATAGTTTTAGATATTTTGAATGCTGATTATTTTTTATTATCTATTGCTCTGATTAGAACTTACAGTACAACTTTTAATAGCAGTGATAAAAGCAGGCATCCTTTTTCATGATCTTAGGGAGAAAGCATCCAGTCACTCACCATTGAATATGATGTTAGCTGTGGGTTTTTCATATATATTTTTTGTTTTATTGAGGAAGTTTCCTTTTTACCTAGTTCATTGTTTTTATCAGGAAAATGTCAATTGAGGGGATTGTGTTTTTTTTCCTGTTCATTCTATTAATGTGGTGATTTACATTAGTTGATTTTCTTATGTTAAATCACTTATATTCTTGAGATAAATTTCACTTGATAGTGGTGTATAATCCTTTCAATACACAGTTTTATTCAGTTTGATACTATGTTTGTTGAGGATTTGGGGGGAGGGGATGCTGGGGATTGAACCCAGGGCCTCACACATGGTAAATACACATTCTATACTGAGCTATACCCCAGTGATATATTTTTTTTGGGTGCTGGGGATTGAACCCAGGGCCTCATGCATGTCAAGTACATGCTCTACCTATGGGCTACATCCCTGGCCTAGTTGAGGATTTTTGCAACTATCTTCCTAAAGAATGTTGATGTGTAATTTTCTTGTGATGTCTTTATATGGCTTTGGTATTAGGGTAATGCTGGCCTCAGAATGTGTTCTCTTCTATTTTTTGGGAGAGTTAGAGAATGATAGATGTTAATTACTTTTTAAATGATAGCTTAAATGGTGAATTCTACCAATCTGATCCTGGGATTTTGGGTAGGAAGTTTTTTTTTTTCATCATTTGTCTGTTTCATCTTGAGTCAATTAAATTAGTTGGTTGCTAGGAATTTATCTAATTTATCTAGATTGTCTGATTCGTTGATATAATTAGTTATAGTATTCTCCTAAAATCCTTTTTATTTCTATATGATTGACATTAATGTTCCCACTTTCACTACTGATTTTAGTTATTTGTGTTTTCCTCAGTCTAGCTAGAAGTTTGCCAATTTTCTTTGCCTTTCCCAAGAACCAACTTTTGTGTTCATTGATTACCTCTATTGTTTTTCTATTTTATTTACTTTGCTCTAGTCTTTATTATTTCCTTCCTTTTGCTAGTTTTAGGTTCAATTTAGTCTTCTTTTTGTAGTTCCTTAAGATATCAAGTTAGGTTATTGATTTATGATCTTATTTTTAAGTGTTTATTTTTGGTGCTGGGGATTGATCCTAGCACCATATATATGCTAAGAATATGCTCTACCACTGAGCCATTCCCCCAACCCCTTTCTTATTTTTAAATGTAGGCAATTGTGGCAATAAACTTCCCCCTGATAACTGATTTTTCTGCATCCCTTAAGTTTTGTTATGTTGTTTTGTTAAATATTCATTTGTCTTTGTTTTCTTCTTTGATCCATTGGTTATTTAAGAGTCTTTTAATTTACATTTATTTGCAAATTTTTCAGTTTTTGGTTATTAATTTCTAGCTGCATTCCATTGTGGTCAGAAAGTCATTTCATAAGAAATTTATTGGAACTTGTCTTATGATCTAACATCTGGTCTATCCTGGAGAATGTTCCAATTATACTTGAGAAAAATGTGTATTCTGTGGTTGTTGGGTGGAGTGTTCTATATATGTCTGCTAGATATAATTGGGGTGTGATGGTTAATTTTGTGTGTCAAGTTGACTGGGCTAAGGATGCTCAGATAGCTGCTAAAACATTTCTGGGTGTGTCTTTGATAGTGTTTCTGGAAGAGACCAGCCTTCAAATTAGTAGACTTAGTAAAGAAGATGTATTCTCACCAACGTGGTTGGGCATCTTTCAATCCATTGTAGGTCAAAATACAGCAAATAAGTGTAGGAAAGATGAAGTCTCTCTGTTTTTTGAACTGAGACATTCATCCTCTGCCCTTAGACATTAGAGTTGCTGGTTCTTTATCCTTTGAACTCTGAGACTTTAAGTCAGTTGTTTTCCTGTTTCTCAGGCCTTTGGTGTCAGAATGGGAGTAAGACTCCTGGCTCCCTTATTTTTGAGGCCTTTGGACTCAAACTGAATTACAGCACTTCCTTCTGTGCTTCTCTAGCTCAAAAATAGGATGTGTGACTTCACAGCCTCCATTATCATGTAAGCCAAGTTCAACAATAAACTTGTTGTATCTATAGCTATTGTATTTTGTTGCTCTTGAGAATCCTTAATAACTACATGGGGCATACATTTTCAAGTCCATTACTTCCCTATCAATCTTGTTTTACACTCCACAGAATAGTGTGATCTACATTTGTTTCTTTACCATTATTAGATTGTAGCTTCCTTAGAGCAGAAATCATGTCTTAATACTTTTTATTTTTAAAGACTAGTTTAGTGCTCAGTGTATAATAGGTACTCAATAAATGTTTGTGAAATAGATGAAAGGGTGAGTGAATTGTGGCTGATTATAAATTCAGAGAAGGACATTGCAAACAACTGAAGAGCAGGAGTAAAGCCATGATGCATTTAGGTAACAGAGACTAGATTGGTGTGATGTAGAATCACTCCATTCTGCTCTAATGGGGATGTGAAGGGAAGCGGTGAGAGATGAGGTTGGAAAAATATGTAAAACCTCGACCACAAAGGGCCTTCCTGTGCTTTATAAAGGTAATAGACTGGTATATAAAGAAAGCAGAGCTATTGTAAGGTCTTTTCAAAGGTGAATGAAAAAATCAGATTTGTGTCCTAGAAATATTACTCTGGCTATTTTGTGAAGAATGAATTGAATGGGCTAAATTACTAGAGTGGAGATGGGGTCATTAGTTAGGAGGCAGTTTTGGTAATCTTAATGAGAGGTGGTAGTGGCTAGGATCAGAGAAATGACAGCAAGGAGAGAGGGAATTGAACAGGTAACTTGAAGGGTAGCTTTCTATGAAGAGGGAGTACTTCCTGTGTTGGATGCCAAGTAGTGTGAAAGACCAGGGCACATTCAAGGAATTGGAAGAGATTTTTGTATGGTAGAAATACTCAGTATGCGGGACAAGAAGCAAGGTGATTTCTTGTAGACCATGCTAGGTAATTTTTTTAAAAAAAATATTTACTTTATTTTTATGTGGTGCTGAGGATTGAACGCAGTGCCTCACATATATGAGGCAAGTGCTGTACCATTGAGCTATAACCCCAGCCCCATGCTAGGGAATTTGATCTTGATTCTGTGAGTAATGGAGAGTCATTGAAGTGTCTCAGAGAGATGTGTTCAGACTATGATTTAATAAGATAACTCTGGGTAGCATGGGCATGCGCAAGTCTGGTTGAGAGGCTACTGTAGTAACCAAGGCCAAAAAGCAGATCCTGGGCTGGGGCTGGGATCAGTGGTAGCGTACTTGCCTGGCATGTGTGAGGCACTGGGTTCAATTCTCAGCACCATGAATAAATGAATAAAGATTTATCAACAACTAAAAAAATATTTTTTTTTAAAAAGCAGATCCAGGAATCTAAGCTGAGAAGTACATTCTTTGCTCCCAATAAAATGTCAAAAGGTGGCTGCGATTGTGGCTCAGTGGTAGAGCACTTGCCTAGCCTATGTGAAGCACTGGGTTCAAGCCTCAGCACCACATTAAAATAAATAAATAAATAAGGAGAAATGAACAGATATTGGTGAAATCATCTCACAAATAAATATAAATTAAATGTGAAAAGGACAAATTCTACCCTCTTTTCATCCTGTCCTTTTGTGAGGGATGAGAAAGATCTTGTTTTCATATTTCTGATGCCCAGAATGAATAAAACTGATCTTTAAAACTAACCCCTATAACTTCAGACTCTCTATACCTCTGTCTGGGTAGATTTACCTGTCAGGAATGGAAGCAGAGAGGAGAGAAAAGTAAAGCTCCTGTGATTTTTCTCTTGTCTCAGCAATGTCCTTTCTGTTGCTGTGTATCACCCTGATGCTTTGGGACACTGTGTTAGTTAGTTTCCATTGCTATAACATGTCTCGACCCCTCGCCGGCAAGGGAAAACACGACACAGGATTCTTCTTTCAGCAGTTTATTCAGGCCTTGAGTCATGTATCATCTTTTAGTGCCCGCGCCCAACACGCCCAAGCACAGCTTAATAAAGCCCCCCGCATCCCAATCCTAAGCCGCCACGTGGATCTCTCTCATAGGGTGGTAAGGGATTGCACGCCAACTCTCCATAAAAGGAGTTGTTTATCACAGGCCACAGTGGAAGCTGGCGCCATCTTCTAATGGCGGCCACGGTCTATAAGAATGGCTTACCACAATAACAAATACCTGGGATAATTATTTTAGAAAGGAAAAAGTTTATTTTGGTTCATGGTTGGTTGGGTTCATTGTGGTAGGCCTGTGAAGGCACATCTTGGCAGGACTCCTGTGGTAGACCAAAATTACTCACCTCACAGCTGGTGTTATAGTTTGGATGTGAGGTGTCCCTCAAAAGCTCACTTGTGAGACAATGCAAGAAGGTTTGGAGGAGAAATGATTGGGTTATAGCCTTAACCTAACCAGTGGATTAATCTCTGATGGGATTAACTGAGTGGGAACTGGAAGCAGGTGGAGTGTGGCTGGAGGAAGTGGTTCACTGCGGGCATGGCTATGGGGTATACGGTTGTATTTGACAAGTGGAGACCTCTCTACTTTCTGATCATCAAGTGAGCTGCTTCCCTCTGCCACACTATTCTGCCTCATCTTGAACCTTGAGTAATGGAGGTAACTAAAATAGCACAGAAGTGAAAAAGTAGAGGAAGAACTCTGGGTTCCACTATTCCCTTCAAAGCCCTTAATGACTTCATGATCTCCCAATAGGTCCCATTCCATCTTTTTTTTTTTTCTGCTCTATTAGGGATTAAACCCATGGTAATTCCACCACTGAGCTACATACCCAGTACTTTTAAATTTATTTTTATTTTTATCTTTTTAAAAGTATCTTTAAAAACAATTTTTAGTTATAGATGGACATAATATCTTTATTATGTTTATTTATTTTTATGTGGTGCTAAGGATCAAACCCAGTGCCTCACATGTACACGGCAAGTGCTCTGCCACTGAGTCACAACCCCGGCCCTTTTAATTTCATCTTTATTTTTAAGACAGGGCCTCACTAATTTTCCCAGCTGGGCTTTGAACTTGGTATCCTCCTGCCTCAGCCCCCACTGAGTCCCTGGGAAAAGAGGTGTATGACACTGCCTCCACCCCATCTTTAGGCTCTACCTCCTAAAGGTATGTTTGGAGAATGCAGTTGTTTGGTTTATTTAGAATGTGAAGTGTTTGGAGGGAAGATGATGAGAATACTGTGGGTCTATAGTGTGCAGGTTCATATAACTCTTAAAAAGTATCTGTTTTTTCCTATAGGCAATAGAAAACTAAGAGTTTTAAGCAGGGCTGATTGATTTATTTAAAAAAAATCTTTATTGCTTTTCTTTGAAAGGTGGTGTAGAGGCAGGGAGATTGTGAAGGTTGTGGCAGGAATTCAGGGGAAGTGATAGTGGTTTGAAAGAGATCATAAATATTGGAGCCTGTGTGAATTTATTGGATTCTGTATCTATTTTGAGTATTGAATGGATAGGACTGATAATGAATTGGGTGTGATTAATGAGGGACAGAGATTTGATTTGGTGAGTAAATTCACAGTAAGGAAATGAAGGTAACAGGCACCAATCTCTGACTGATTGGAGGAGTCTGCAAGTCATGGAGATGGAACGAGGTCAGGGGCATTTGAGTGGAGGTAGAAGATTTTTCAGGATGGGTGAGATTTCCACATAGAAAGAGCCAATGTAGATATTGGAAAATAAAAAAGGTGGGATAATGGATAGATAGATCAGGAGCCTAAATAAGATGGGAAGGATGTGATATATGACCCAGGTGTAAGGGTCAACTTTGTTTTTTCTAGTGTTGAGGAATGAACCTGGGTCTGGCACATGCTAGGCAAGTGCATATGCTAGTCAAGTGCTCCTCCTCACCCCCAACCCAGGTTTAATTTTTAAAATGAAGAGGAGCATATCTTCCTCTGACACTGCAGAAAAAAATGAGTATAGAATGAGTAAATGCACAAATATATGTATATATGTGTGTATGCATTATATAAATAACAATGTATGTTGTATACTATATAATAATGTATATTATATAACATACAGTTTATCAAGTTGTACTCTTTTTATTTTGTAGACATTTCAAGTTTACAGAAAAGTTGCATTAATATGATGAACTTCTGCGTATCCTTAATTTATATCCATTAATCATTAACTTTCTGTAATATTAACACTCTGTTCTTATTACTTTATCTTTCTTTTTTCTTTTGTGATAGTGGACATGGAACCCAGAGCCTTGCATGGGGTAGGCAAGTGCTCTCACACTGAGTCACATTCCCTGCCCTTTTTATTTTGAGACAGGGTCTTGCTGAGTTGCCCAGGCTGACCTTAAAATTGTGATGCTCCTGCCTCAGCCTCCCAAGTACCTGGCATTCCAGGCATGTGCTTTCATGCCCAGTCATCTTATCCTTTCTCAATTTTATTATTGCTAAACATTTTGAGAGAGCTATAGATTCTCTGATGCTTTACTCTTAAGTGCTTCAGTGTATATCTCCTAAGGATAAGGGTATTTCCTTATATCACACAATACAATTCTTGTTTCTTTAAAAACTATTGTTGTCTATATTTAAGTTGTACAACATCAATTTTTATTATAAATACACATTATTAAATGATTACTACAGTCCAACCAATTATCATATCTATCATCTCGCAGTTATATTTTTAATATTTTTTGCTAGGAGCACCTGAAATCTACTCTTAGTATACAGTAAAATATTATTAACTAATCTTCTTGCTGTACATTAGATCTCTGGGGACTTATTCATCTTATAAACTGCTACTTTGGACTCTTTGAACTATATTTCTCTGTTGCCACTCTTTCCCAACCACTGGTAACTGCCATTCTGCTCTCTGTTCCTATGTTTTTTTGACTTGCTTTTTTTCTCCTTTTTAGATTCCATGTATAAGAGAAATTATCTAGTATTTTTCTATTTGTCTCTTTTTTTTGGAGGGGGGTTGGTACTGGAGATTGAACCCAAGGGCGCTTAACCACTGAGCCACATCTGTAGTACTTTTTATTTTTCATTTTAAAACATGGTCTTGCTAAGTTACTTAGGGCCTTGCTAAATTGCTGAGGCTGGTTTTGAACTTGTGATCCTCCTGCTTCAGACATTCAAGATGCTGGGATTATAGGCATGTGCCACCATGCATAGCCACAGCCCGTTTTATTTTTTTTTATTTTGAGACAGGGTATCCCTAAATTGCAGAGGCTGGCCTCAATGTTGCAATCCTCTTGTCTCAGCCTACCAAGTTAATTGGGATGACAGGTGTGTACCACACCTGACTAGTATATGTCTTTTTGTGTCAGGTTTATTTCACTTTTCAGAATGTCCTCTAGGTTCATTCATATTATGGCAAATATTTTTTCTTTCATGTTTTTATTATTGAGTGTATTATAGTTGTACGTAATGTGGGGATTTCTTGTTTCATATTCATACATGCACACAATATAACAATATAATTTCCCCATTGTGTCTTCTTGGTGCCCTTGTTGAAAATTAATGACCATATATGTGTGATCTTATTTCTGGAATCGCTGTTTTGTTCCATTGGTCTATGTCTCTGATTTTATGTCAGTACTAAACTGAAATCAGGAAGTGTGGTGCCTCTGACTTTGTTTTTCTTTCTCAGGATTGCTTGGTCATTTGGGGTGTTTGTGATTTCATAGAAATTTTAGAAATGTGTTTTTTTTGTTTTATCACAGTGCAATTTTCAAATCCTAGACATTTGATATTGATAAAATACACTTATTGAATCTTTAGTCCATGTAAAACTTTTGCAAGTTGTCTCAATCCAGGATCACACATTTCATCTTTGGTTCCTTTTAGTTTGAAATAATTCCTTAGCTATTCTTTGTCTTTGAGAAATGTTACTTTTGAATGGTTCAGATTGGTTATTCTGTAGACTGTTCCTTAATTTGAGTTTGTCTGATATTTCCTCATGATTAAAGTTAAGAAATATTGGCAAAATACCACAGATGTAATTCTTTGTCCTTTTTAGTGTGTCATATCAGGAGCTATATGATGTTGTCTTTAGCAGGAATGATAAAGTTAGGAAAGTCACTGTCTTGTAACTGTCATAGTAATAATTGGTTCAGGCAAGAATTACCAATAGATGCTAAAGGTGAAGATTCGATGAGAAACAGAATACCTACACAAACACAAATAATCTCATTACAGATTACTCATTATTACAGAGGAGACAATGCAGGCATTACAATGAAAGACCTGTTGCACAGTTCATGTTAGCCAAGACACAGATGTATCTGAAAGAAATATGGGTACCCAAGGAGTCCTTCAAATTCTTGATGACTGGTGTATGTGTAAATCTCATGCTAACTTCCATGAATAATTATATAGGTGGCAGTGGTGGTGGTATAGGGTAGGATGGAACAGTGAGGGTTTCCTGTGTGTTCACCCTACTCAGGAGGCAGCAGATCTGCACCTGGAACCAGAGCCATTTGAAAAAGTCCTGGGCCCTTTGGCTTTTTACCCTTAATTACTATGAATTCTCTGGACCCAGAAGGGAAGTTGGTCCCAAATGGTATGCAGGTAGGTGAAGACTGAGGGAGCAAGTATAGTTTTTATTTTCTCTGAAAGCCAGCTATGTTTCCCAGTTTTTGAAGCTGAGGGGGAGGAGTTTGGCCAGGGCTGTAAGACATGGAGGCCCCTTTTTCTTTTGTGAAGGTTCTTCCTGCACAGTAGTGGATGAATCAAAAAGGATGATGCACACCTACATGTGGGGGTGGGGATACCTTCTAAACAAAGCCTGTTTTCCCTATTATCAGGCATTTTCCTGGCCATTTTATGGGGTTGAGCTGTCTTCCTCCATATTCACTTTCATCTTCTCATCCTCCTCCCATCTTCCTAATCCCTTTTCACATGTCAAGCCAGGAACTGCAGTCTCTAATTAGCAAAGGCGACAGGTAAGAATTTAACTAGCTTTGTTTGGCTGGTTCACCCTTCCTCTGAGCTTTTCAGTGGGACCAGACCAGCTGAGGTGTTTGGGGCCACCCCTGAGAGAGGTCTCCAAGGCCCTTTCAAAGCCTCTTCTGATCTGTGGAAGTCAGGACTGTAGTCCTGAACAAGCCTGCAGTACAGTCGGCGACAGCTTCAGTGACCTGTCTCACTGGAGTTTAGATAGTAGGAAATCACATTAGCAGCCTAGGAGGATGCAAGTTTGTATGTTATGGGGCACTGTAAAAAGGTCTTGAATTTGAGGTCTTTATTTGGGAGAGAAGGAAATTGATGTTTGCATTAGGATGCTACTTGAAAGGAAAATTTGAGGTAATCAGAAAGGCAATAGGAGCCTTGAGAAATCTTGAATTTTCTTTCCATGAGGTCCTTGGGGCCTGTGGTGCTTTGGTCTCATCTTAGTGTCCAGATTTAACTTTGAAGAACTTAATGCCTCTGAGAGTTTGCTTTTGGCTGTACCACTGTGTGAAATTAAAACTTCATTTCTCCCATCTGGATCTGACTTCCTCTCTTATGGTCTGATTTTCTCAGCAAGGCCCTCTTTTCGTCACAAAAGAGAAAGTATGAGAGCAGATAAAAGAAAAATGAATCAACTGTTTCATGTAAGAAATGATGGACAAGGGGTCAAATTACTAGATCATACTAAGGTCTTCCCTGGGAACCCATATTTTAAATTGACGTCTTAGCTGGATATGTGACTTAATTTTAGAAAATTTGCTCAGCAACAGGGATTGAACTGACAGTGATATTAAACTAGTAGTTAACTAGAAGAGCAAATAAAGTGATATGCATTTTGGCCTTTGGAGATTTATAACTTGGAGTCTCTAAAAAAGGAGTCACAATAAAATTTGTTGCTACAGAGCAGGCTTTGGCTGAACTGGTGGAGAAGTTAAGCAAAAGAGGAAGGATATCAAAATGAGAATTTCACTAAAAGCAAAACAGGGTAAATATTTAGCAGTGCAAGAAGAAATCAGGGAATTATGAAGGTATATTATCTATTAATAAAGTTGATTTAGTTATTTAAGACTTTCCTACAAAGAACTCCTAGCCCAGATAGCATCTCTGGTGAATTCTTCCACATATTCTAGGAAGAAACAATACCAATCATTTAAAAACTCAAACAACACAAAAATAGGAAACACTTTCTAATTCATTTTGTGGGGCTAACATATCTTACTAACAAAATCCAACTAGGATATTATAAAAAGATTATTTTCATAATATCTTTCATGATTTTACATGAAAATATCAACATATTGAATAGATGTTGGTTACTGATTGCTGCATAAGAAATTAATGTTTAGTGGTTTGTAATAACAATAAACATTTATTATCTCATATAGTTGAGAAATGTGTGGGTCAGGAATTTGGGAGTGGCTTAGCTGAATGATTCTGTCCCAGATTCTGTCATGAAGTTGTAGTCAAGATGTTGGCTAGAGTAAGAGCTAATTAATGAACTAATTAACCCCTCCAGCTTTACTGAGGTATAATTGGCAAATAAAATTATAAATATTTAAGGGATACAATATGATGCTTTTAAACGTGTATGAACTGTGAAATGATTACCCAAATCAAGTTAGTTAACACTTCCAATACCTCACATAGTTACATTTTTTGAGGTGGGGGTGGATTCAGAATATTCAAGATCTATTCTTGGTAAATTTCAGGTATATAATAAAATATTATTAGCTATAATCATTGTGCTATACACTAGGATGCAGAACTTGTTTATCTTATAACCGAAATTTGGTACCCTTTGACCAACATTTCATTTTCTCCACCCTGCACTGGGGAATCTAACCTGAGGTACTTTACCACTGAGCTACATCCCAGCCCTATTGATTTATTTCTATTTTGAGACAGGGTCTCACTGAATTGCTAGGGCCTTGCTAAGTTGCTGAGGCTGGTCTCAAACTTGTACTCCTCTTGCCTCAGTTTCCAGAGTTGCTGGGATTTCAGGTGTGTGCCACCACACCCAACTCTATTCTCTGTTTTTATGTTTGAACTTCTTAAGTTTTCACTTAGCATAAATAAGATCATACAATATTTATCTTTGTTTAAATTATTTTACTTAACATAATGCCTTCAAGCTTCATTCATACCAACACAAATGGCAGTATTTTGCTTTTTCTTTATGGTAGAATGATATTTTACTCTGTATATGTCTCTATCTATCTGTCTTACATTTTCTTTATCCATTCATCTGTCAATGGACAGATTAGTATTTTTCTTTTTTTTTTTTTAATTTTTTATTGTGGGTTGTTCAAAACGTTACAAATTTCTTGGCATATCATATTTGACACTTTGATTCAAGTGGGTTATGAACTCCCACCTTCACCCCATACACAGATTGCAGAATCACATCAGTTACACATCCATTGATTTACAAATTGCCATCCTAGTGTCTGTTGTGCTCCCCTGCCTTTCCCATCCTCCACCCTCCCCCCTCCCCACCTCTC
>NW_026000338.1:862821-879327 GCF_001458135.2 Marmota marmota marmota
GGAGAAGCAGTTTCCGCGGGCTCCTAGCCCCGGTCTAGGGAAGTTCCGGGAGCCGGAACTCGGCCGCTCCGTGCTCGGTGTAAGCTCCTATAAGTGTAAGCTCCAAGAAGCAGTCCCCGCGGGCTCAGTTCCGGGGGCCGGAATTCGGCTGCTTAGTGCTTGTTGTATGCTCTGATAGGAGCAGGGTCCGAGAAGCAGCCTCCGCAGGCTCCGCGGGACGGTTCCGGGAGCCAGATTAGTATTTTTCATATCTTAGCTATTGTAAGTAATGCAACAATGAATGTGAGAGTGAAGATATCTTTTTTATTTATTTGTTCTAATTAGTTATACATGTCAGTAGAATACAGTCTAACACATCATACATAAATGGAGTACAACTTCTCATTCTTCTGGTTGTACTTGACATAGGGTCACACCAGTCCTGTAGTCATATATGTACATAGGATATTAATGTCCTATTCATTCTACTATCGTTCCTACCCCCATACCCCCTCCTCTCCCTTCACTCCCCTCTGCCTAATCCAAAGTACCTCTATTCTTCCCTAGCCATCCCCTCTTTATTGTGAATTATTACCCACATATCAGAGAAAACATTTGGCCTTTGGTTTTTTGAAATTGGCTTATCTTTTTAGGATACTGATTTTGACTCATTTGGATATACACCCAGAAATGGGATTGCTGGATGATATGGTAGTTCTACTTTTAGGTTTTTGAGGAACCTCCATACTGTTTGCAGTGGTGATTGCGCTAATGAACATTCTCAACAACAGTGTACAAGGGTGCCCATTTATCCACATTTAACCAACACTTGTGAACACTTATCTTTTTGATAATACCTGCCCAAAGAGATTTGAGGTAATATTGTGGTTTCCTATTTGCATTTTCCTGATGATTAGTGATGTTGAGCACCTGCTTGTATACCTGTTGGCCATTCATGTGTCATCTTTGGAAGGATGTCTATTCAGTTCATTTGCTCATTTTGTAATCATATTTTTGCTATTATGTTCCATAAATTCCTGATATATTTTGAGTATTAAATCCTTAACATATATATGTGAAGCTAATATTTTCTCACATTATATAAATTGTCTTTCATTGTGTTATTTCCTTTGATGTGCAAAATCTTTAGTTCGGTGAAGTCCTACCTGTTTATCTTTGCTTTTATTGTCCATGTTTTTAGTCACTTACTCACAAAAATTATTGTGGAGACCAATGTAGTGGAGATTTTACCCTGTTTTCTTATAGGGGATTTTTGGTTTAAATTCTTATGTTTAGGACTTTAATCCATTTTGAGTTAATTTTTGTTAACAGTGTTAGATAGGAGTCCAAACTCATTCAGTATTCCCAGAACCATTTATTGTATTTCCTCATTGTGTGTTCTTGATACCCTTGTCAAAGATGAGTTGACCATTGTGTTAATCATCTTTCTGTTGCTGTGACAAAATACCTGAGAAAATCAACATAAAGGAGGAAAGATTTAATTTGGCTCACAGTTTTGGAGATTTCAATCTGTTTGGCTGACTCCATTGCTTTGAGCTCAATGCTAGGAAGAACATCACAGCAGAAGGGTGTAGTGGAGGAAAGCTACCCACACCAATGGCAGCAGGAAACAGAAGGAGAGAGAAGGATGGAGTGAGGGAGGGGCTGGGGACAAGGTACACCATTCCAGGGTATGTCTCCAGTGACCTGATACCTCAAACTCAACCTCAAAGTACTGAGGAATGGTATAGCTGGGTCATATGGTGGTTCCATGCCTAGTCTTTGAGGAACCTCTGTACTAATTTCCATCATGGTGCTACTAATTTGCAATCCCACCAACAGTGTAAAGGTTCCTTTTTCTCCACATCCTCTCCAGCATTTATTATTATATGTATCCTTGATGACTGCCATTCTGACTGGTGTGAGATGAAATCTTAGTGTAGTTTGATTTGCAATTCCCTAATTGCTAATGATTTTGAACATTTTTTCATATATTTGTTGGCCATTTGTGTTTCTTTTGAGAAGTGTCTGTTTAATTCATTTGACCATTTATTAATTGAGTCATTTGATTTTTTTTTTTGGTGTGAAGGTTTTTGAGTTCTTTATATATTCTAGGTACTAATCCTTTGTCAAAAGAGTAGCTAGCAAAGACTTTTCTCTCATTTTGTAGGTACTCTCTTAACATTCCTAGTTGTTTTGTTTGCTGTGCAGAAGCTTTCTTTAAAAAAATTTGATGCTGTCCCATTTATTAACACTTGACATTTTTTTTTTTGAACTTTAGGGGTCCTATTGAGAAAGTCAATGACTATGCCTATGTGCTGGAGTATTGATTCTGTTTTCTTCCAGGAGTTGCATAGTTACTGGTCTAATTCCAATGTCTTTGATCCATTTTCAGTTGATTTTTTTTGCAGGGTAAGAGATAAGGATCTAGTTTCATTCTTCTACATATGGATAACCTGTCATTCCAGCACCATTTGTTTAAAAGACTATCTTTTCTCCAATATCTGTTTTTGGCACACATTTGTCAAAGATAAGATGACTATATCTATGTGAGTTTATCACTGTGTCTTCTATTCTCTGTGTCTTCTATTCCTCCAACATTGCTTATTTGACTTAGAATTGCTTTGGCTATCTAGGTCTTTTATTTGTCAAAGTCAATTTTAGAATTTTTTTTCTAGGTCTCCGAAAAATTTTATTGGAATTTTGATGGGAAATGCATTGGATCTGTATATTGGTTTTGGGAGTATGGCCATTTAAACAATATTAATTCTGCCTATCCATGAATATGGGAGATCTTTCTATCTTCTGAGATCTTCTTCAATTTCTTTCTTCAATGTTCTGTATTTATCATTGTAGAGGTCTTTTACCTCCTTGGTTAGATTTATTCCTAGGTATTTTATTTTTTGAGGCTATTATGAATGGAATTATTTTCCTGATTTCTTTCTCAGCAGATTCATTGTTGGTATGTAGGAAAGCTTTTGATTTTGTAACTTGTTATTTTTACAAATGTGTTTATTAGCTCTAGCAGAATTTGGTGGGATTTTTAAAAATCTCCTAGGTAAAGGAAAATATCATCTGCAAAGAGTGATAATTTGACTTCTTCCCTTCCTATTTTTATCACTTTCATTTCCTTCTCTTGCCTAATTGCTCTGGCTCTTGCTTTAAACTTTTATGTATTTACTACAATTTTTCCTTTGTGATTACTATGAGACTTAAGTAAAATATCTTATAGTTATAACATCCTTTTTAAGATGATAACCACTTTAATCACATACAAATACTATATACTTCTCCCTTGCCTTCACATTTTAGGTAATTGATTAATTGATATTAAAGTTAACTTCATTTTTATAGTTCTTATCTACTCATAAGTTATTATAATTATTCTTATTTTAGAATGTTTGATATTTAACTTTTTATTTAAAAAAGTATAGATTCATGGGAAGTTACAAAGTTATTATAAATATGTTCTATGTGTCCTACACTGAATTTCCTCCAGTGGTTGTATCTTAACTATAATGCAATATCAAAGTCAGAATATTGACACTAGTACAATTTATGTATATAGTTCTAAATCATTTCATCACATATGTAGACTCACACACCACCACTGCTATTAAGATAGTGAATAGGTTCATCACAAATGTCCATCATATTAAATTTTAATACCACATCCACCACTCCTCTTCCCTTGTCTATAAACTGTGTTCTATATCTCTATAGTTTCATCATTTTGAGAATGTTATATAAATGAAATAATATAGTATGTGGTACTCTGGGATTGACTTTTTTATTCAGCATCATGCCCCAAGAGTCATCCAAGTTGCTGCATTTATCAATAGTTTGATTATTTTTATTGTTATATAGTATTCCATGCTATGGATGTGCTCTAGTCTAACAATTTTTATAGGGCATTTTAGTTGTTTCTAGTTTGGAGCTATTAGGAATAAAGCTGCTATGAGTAATCATGCACAGATGAGTATATAGACAGAAGTTTTCATTCCTCTGGGATAAATGTTCTGAAGTTACCCTCCCTTTATTTGTAATATAATTTAAAAAAGTATTTCTACTACATATATTAAGGACCACATCATATGATGTTATAAAGATGTTTCAGTCATCATAGATGACTTAGAAAATTCTCAAAGTGGTGTTTATCCTCATGATTCTTCTGTTTTTCCCCCGCTTTCTGAGCTCTAAGATTTTCTTTTCCTTCTTTTTCTGTGGTGTTGGGGTTTGAACCTTAGGCCTCATATATGTTAGTCAAGCATCATTCCACCATGAGCCCTCTTCTTTTTTAATTTTCACTATTTTATTTCTGTTTAGAGAACTTCCTTTAGTTAGTCTTTTAGGATAGGTCTGTTGATGACAGATTGTTGGCTCTTCTTCATCTGAGGATGTCTTCATTTCTACTTCTTTCCTGAAGGTAATTTTTTTTCAGGGCTGAGGACCAAACATAGGGCCTTAAGCATATTAGGCAAACCCTCTGCCACTGAGATAAATTCCCAACTGCAGAAGGATATTTTTGATGGATATAGAATTCAACACTCTCAGGACTAGATGATAAATTCCCATAGCATCCTTCTTTTTTCAAAAGACTCATTATGTACACAATTACTTGTTTCATAATATCTGTGATTTTCAGCCCAGGCTGAATGTTAAGAATCCTGATGCATGTCTGTATCCAAGATGAATTAAATTATAATCCCTTTGGTGGGAGACTTGGATATCAGTTTTTTAATACTTCACCAGGAGATTACAATATACAGGCAAGACTGAGAATCAGTGCCCAAGGGAGACTGTCTCATTTATAGTTGGATCCCTAATGCTTATCTTTGTTATGTTGTTTGTCATTTTTCTAAGTCAATATTTGTCAGAAGAAATTGATTTAAGTGTAATTAACATAATAATGATGAATCTTTGTAACTCTACACTAGTGAAGTTTCCCAAAATACTGAAGAGATTTAATTCCATAATCCCTTGTTGAGACTTATTGCCTAATGGATATTGGGTACATTAAATTCAATAAGACATAATTCTTGCCATTGAGTACCCCCATATACTAATGAGGAAGACATGCTCATGAACAGATGATTAAAATACAGTGTTTTAAATCATAATTTAATCATTTAAGGCTTGTAGATTCCATAGACTATTGTATAAAATATCTACAGAGAAGGTAGATATTAAATCTGGGTAGTGAGGCCAAAGAGATTTGAACACACTTTCTTAGAATATTTTTGGTAAAGATTCAGAGGGGCTTAAATGATGAAATTATTAGTCACAGATAGATTCTTTCATGTGTATGAGAGATTTGGGATTTACCATGTTCAAGGAAAGTTATAGAACAGGTTGAGAAACAGTGCATAAAACCTGCTGGACTCTCTAAGGTGCTTTTGTCTGTTGTTGCACTCTGCAAAAAAAGCCATTGCCATTGGGGGTGGTGGGAATTATTATACTCATTGGACAGAAGAAGAAAGCAAGGCTCACAGAGTTTAAGTAATTTTATTTTACATAGTGTTTTAGGCAGCATTTTTGCTGTTCTGACTAAAAGACCTGACCAGAACTATTGTAGAGGAGGAAATATTTATTTGGGAGTTCATAGTTTCAGAGGTCTCAGTCCATGGGCAGCTGACTCCATTTCTCAGGGCTCAAGGTGAGGCAGAACATCATGGCAAAAGAGTGTGGTAGAGAGAAGAAGCTCACATGATGATCAGAAAGGACAGAAAGGGAGAGAGAGAACCTCTATTTGCCAGATACAAAATGTATACCCTGAAGGTACACCCCAATGACCTACCTCCTTCAGCTATACTTTACCCACCTTCAGTTACCACTCATTTAATTCCCATCAGGGGATTAATTCACTGATTGGGGTTAAGGATCTCATAACCCAATCATTTATCCACTGAACCTTCTTGTGTTGTCTTATGTATGAGCTTTTGCAGGACAACTCACATCCAAACCATAACATATAGTGAGATAATAAGAATGTGGGGATTTGGGTCTAGGTCTCTTGACCTTTGGTTCCAACGTGGTTTTTGAAGGTGCAGTCAATATAATCATCCAATTTTGTGGATTTGAGACACAGTGGTGGGAAAAGGCTAGAAGGCAGATTTGGGTCAGTTTATTCAAAGCAAAGGAGTTTAGAGTTTTTTGTCAGGCAGTGGGAAGCCATGAAAGGTTTTGAATAGTGGGAGTGACTGTGCCTGTTGACTGGTCTTCCCTGCCACTTCAGCACTCACTGTTTGGCACTTAAAAACCAAGCTGACAAGTTAGTTTTACACCCCTATCAGCAAGTCAGAACCTGGTAGTTTGTGGTCAAACTGTTTATGTACTTTCTTTTAACAGTTTTTCTCTCAGCTGCTTTCTGCTTTATTTAAGGGCATTCCAGTCATTTCCATCTGTCCTCTATTAGAAGCCAACCTTAAAGGAGCCCTGGTGTGTCCCCCCACCCGGTCCTGCCTTAATGAGAAAGCTGGTTTCTCTAATTCTGAAATCAGATCCAGCCAAACAAGCAAAGACACAATCACTTTGGACATGGAACACTGAAATGGTGATTAATCTTCTTCCTGAACATTCTTGTCAAATGCTTACTTCACCTCACACTTTCTTCATTTCTCAAAAAACATCTGGCATGCAGCTTTTTTCCCTCCTCCTTTCTACATGTTGCCTAATTTATCCCCCTCTTCTCTTGTCTTCTATTTTTGCTACTTGGGGAAGAAAATACTAATAGTAAGATGAGTATGTCAATAAGCCAGATGCCTGGTGTTGTCTCCTGGGATTGTGAGGGAGGCAGGTTACAGCTCATCCCCATTTTACCAAAAGAGAGGAAGTAATATATCAAAAAATACCTAATGTTAATGGAAGCAAAAGTGGGGCAAAGATCCAGGGCTTCTGATGGCCTGGGCAGTGCTCTGCCCTGCATGCCATGATTTGAAGCATGTAGACACTGAGGTTCAGCCAGCTTGGGTGAATTGGTGAATGTTGCCAACTGTCCTTGTTCCTTTTGCTATGCAAACTGTCAAGATATGGATTCTTGCATACTGTGGGACTTCTTAGAATATTTGATTTTATTTCATTTGTTTTTGTTTTAAATTTTGTATTTTCAAATGATTTCAGACTCAAAAGAAACTTTAAAAGTTGTACAGAGAGTTCCTGTGTACCCATAATCCAGCTTCCATCAATGATAACATCTCACATAACCATGGTACATCTTCAAAACCAGGAAATTGATATTATAACAGTACAATGAACTAAACAATATACTTTTTTATGGCCTGAATTATTTCCACAACAAATTTATATTTTTAAGCCATGTTTTAATCAACTTTTCTTTTTTTTTTCTTTTCTTTTTTTTTAATTGGTTGTTCAAAACATTACAAAGCTCATGACATATCATCTTCCATACATTTGATTCAAGTGGGTTATGAACTCCCATTTTTTACCCCAAATACAAGTTGCAGAATCACATCGGTTACACATCCACATTTTTACATAATACCATATTAATGACTGTTGTATTCTGCTACCTTTCCTATCCCCTACTATCCCCCCTCCCCTTCCCTCTCATCTTCCCTCTCTACCCCATCTGCTGTTGTTTAATTCTCTCCCTTGTTTTTTTTTCCCCTTTCCCCTCACAAACTCTTATATGTAATTTTGTGTAACAATGAGGGTCTCCTTCCATTTCCATAGTTTCCCTTCTCTCTCCCTTTCTCTCCCCCCACTCGTCTCTGTTTAATGTTAATCTTTTCCTCATGCTCTTCTTCCATGTTCTGATCTTAGTTGCTCTCTTTATATCAAAGAAGACATTTGGCATTTGTTTTTTAAGGATTGGCTAGCTTCACTTAGCATAATCTGCTCTAATTCCATCCATTTCCCTGCAAAATCCATGATTTTGTCATTTTTTAATGCAGAGTAATACTCCATTGTGTATAAATGCCACATTTTTTTTTATCCATTCATCTATTGAAGGGCATCTAGGTTGATTCCAAAGTCTAGCTATTGTGAATTGTGCTGCTATGATCATTGATGTGGCAGTATCCCTATAGTATACTCTTTTAAGGTCCTCAGGGAATAGACCGAGAAGGGCGATAGCTGGGTCAAATGGTGGTTCCATTCCCAGCTTTCCCAGGAATCTCCATACTGCTTTCCATATTGGCCATACCAATTTGCAGTTCCACCAGCAATGTATAAGTGTACCCTTTTCCCCACATCCTCGCCAGCACTTATTGTTGCTTGACTTCATAATGGCTGCCAATCTTACTGGAGTGTGATGGTATCTTAGGGTGGTTTTGATTTGCATTTCTCTGACTGCTAGAGATGGTGAGCATTTTTTCATGTACTTNTGCCTTTAATTTCTTTTGTCTGTCTAATTGCTCTGGCTAGTATTTCAAGGACTAAATTAAATAGAAGTGGTGAGAGAGGGCATCCCTGTCTTGTTCCAGATTTTAGCGGGAATGCCTTCAGTTTTTCTCCATTTAGAATGATGCTAGCCTGAGGCTTAGCATATATAGCTTTTACAATGTTGAGGTAAGTGTTTAATCAACTTTTCATTGCTTTGACCAAAAGAACTGACAAGAACAGGAGGAAAAGTTTATTTGGACTCATGGTTTCAGAGGTTCAGTCAATGGTCGACTGACTCCATAGCTCTGGGCCTGAGGTGAGGCAGAACATCAGTGTGGTGGAGGAAGGGAGCTCAGGACATGGCAACCAGGAAGCAGAAAGAGCTCCCCTCACTGTGGATACAATGTAAACACCAAAGGCACCTTCCCAGTAATGTACTTCCTCCAGCTACACCCTACCTGCCTATAGCAATTGCCCAGTTAATCCACCCTAATTAATGCACTAATTAGGTTACATGTCTTATAATCTAATCATTTCACCTCTGAAAATTCTTGTGTTGTCTCATACATGAGTTGTTGGGGAACACTTCATATCTAAATCATAACAAGCCCTAAGTCCCAGTGTGACTGTATTTGGAGAATAGCCCTTTAAGGAAGTAATTAAGGTTAAGGTAATAGTGGGACCTTAATCTGATAGAACTGGTATCCTTATAAAAAGAGGAAGAGATACCAACATTCTTTCCCTCATCCCTATAAATATTGAAGAAAGGCCATGTGAGGATATTTTATTCCTTGCCTTCCACAAGCCAGGAATAGAGTCCTCACCAGAAATCTATTATGGCACTGCAGTCTTGCACTCCTAGTCCCTAGAACTGTGAGAAAACAAACACCTACGATATTTTGTCTACGATATCAGTTTGTGATATTTTGGCGGCCTGAGCAGACTAATACAACCTATGCCATTTTACCATTTTTTATATTTATTTTTTAGTTGTATTTAGACACAATACTTTTATTTTATTTGTTCATTTTTATGTGGTGCCGAGGATCAAACTCAGGGCCTCTTATGTGCTAGGTGAGCACTCTACCACTGAGCCACAACCCCATCCCCCATTTTACCAGTTTTTATGTGCTTGTATCTTTTTTTTGGCATATAGTGCTATATAAGTTTTCTGGGCTTGCCATAAACAAACATACCAAAGACTTGATGAGTTAAACAACAGAAATTTTAATTTTGTCACTTTTTTTCAGTGCCATGCAAATATAGTCATATAGTATGTGATATTTTGAGGTTGGCTTGCTTTTTTTCCCTCATTCAGCATAATGCCCTTGGGATCCATCCAAGCTGTTTCAGTAATAAATAGTTGGGATTTTTTTTCCTGCTAAGTAGTATTCCATATGGATGTACCATAGTTTGTTTATCCATTCACCAAAGAAAGCTCTTGATTTCCAGTTTTAGACTATTACAAATGAAGCTGTTATGAACATTTGTGTACAGGATTTTGTGAAAAATGTTTATTTATTTATTTAAATACTTTTTTTAGTTGTAGTTGTACTCAATATCTTTATTTTACTTATGTATATTTATGTGGTGCTGAGGATCGAACCCAAGCCATCCATGTGCTAGGCGAGTGCTCTACCACTGAGCCATAACCCCAGCCCCCCAAAATATGTTTACATATGCCTCAAATAAATACCCAGAGTGTTATTGCTAAGTCAAATGGTAGTTAAATGTTTAGTTTTATAAGAAACTGCTAAACTATTTTCAGAGTGCCTGCATCATTTTACATGCTCCAAATTATAACTGAAGTGCTCAGAATCTGTACATCTTTGCTGGCGTTTAATGTTATAACTATTTTTTATTTTAGTCGCTCTGATAGGTGTGAAGTGATATCTTCCTGTGGTTTAATTAGCTTCCCCCTAATTGTTGGTGATGTTCACTACATGTCTCTTCACGTTTTTTGTCTGTTTTCTAATTGAATTATCTGATTTTTTGCTGTTGTGTTTTGAAAGTTGTTTACATATTCTAAGCACAAATATTTTGTCAAATATCTGATTTGTAAATGTTGTCTTCAGTCTTTGGCCTGTCATTTCATCTTCTTAACAGAATCTTTCATGGAGTATAAAGTTTTAATATAATATCATAAATGTTATGCATATATGGGATAGCACTAAAGAATAGATACATATTATGTATCTATTCCAGAAGTAGAGTTTATCAATATTTTTATTGGTCATGCTTTTGGTGTCATGGCTAAGAACTACTCACCAAGCCTTAGGTTCTGAATATTTTCTTTTATATTATCTTCTAAAATTTTTATAGTTTCATATTTTACATTTCAGTGTGTGATACACTTTGAGTTGTTTTTTGTTTAAAAATGAAGTTTAGGTGGAAGTTCATTATATGTTCATTCACTATAAATTTCTCTGTATTTTAACCTGTGCATTTACTTACAGCCTCATGTACAAAAGGGCCCTGTGCTTGGTTTAATGTCCTGCTGCTCCTCTTTTGTAATTCTTAATAATTTCATCTCCCAACTCATGTTGAAAATCCAATGGGACAATGGTGCATGTGCATAAGGAGAGTAGATAACATAATATGTATCTATTCTTCAGTGCTATCCCATATATGTATAACATTTATGATATTATATTAGCACAGAATTCCAGTGAACCCACAATGTCCAGGAGCACAAGACTCAAATGAATTATGTTTATGACTAAGCAAGGGCCCAGAAAACCCCAAGAAGCTATGTTTTTCATTTAGACCAAGACTTGGTTTGATTGCAAAAAGAAGGCAGTGGTGTTCTAAAATGACCAAGGAACCCTATCATATTCTTTCTTACTCATGTTATTTTCCTCTATTAGCCAACCACTATAATTGACTATGATATAGAAGTAAAAGATAGGGCAGTCCGTAGCTCCTTTTCCTTTCTATTCTTCCTTAGAACAGTAAATCAAAGGTGAAGACTATTGGTAGAATGTGTGTACATGAAAAACTGAAGTACAAAGCAGTTCAGTTTTGTGTAATATTTCCATTGTTCTGATAAGAATGAAATACATATTCATGTATGAGTTATTAAATGTGAATTGTACACTTTTAGTGATGTTAACCTATGAGTTAATGCTCTTATATTTACATTTAAACTAACCTTGAAAAATAAAGATGAACAATAAAATTCATACTAATAATTTAAATGTCAATTATTCTTAGAACCACATTAAATAACAAATAGAAAGTACCATCTCTCTCTCTCTCTCTCTCTCTCTCTCTCTCTCTCTCTCACACACACACACACACACACACGCGCGCGCGCACACACACACGGGGGTGGGGAGGGAGAGGAGCAGGGAGGCGCATACGGTGGGTAGGTGTGGAAGAGGAATTAATAGATAGGATGTGTGAATACACAGAAGAAAGAAAACACTTTTTTAGTAGCTTTAACAGCAATTTCCCCCTGCTTTAAGAATGAGAGACCTCACTTCTTCATTTTGCACCAGGCCCCACAAATTAATGTAGCCTGCCCTGACTGTATACTTAAAATTTTTCATAATACAATTTTGGGAAAAATCCTACCTATTCTTTAAATATTAACACAAAACTCCTGTGCAGCATTGTCTTAACATGTAATTTTGATAGTAATTTTTAACAATTTAAAATTGGATACATAATAATTGTATATATTTCTAGGATACAGTATGATATTTTGATTACATATATAGAATATGGAGTGCTTCATGAATTTGAGTGTCATCCTGGTGCAGGGATCATGCTAATCTCTGTATCATTCTAATTTTGGTAAAAGTGTTGCCTGAAATTAGCATGAAACTACAGTAACCTTTTAGTCCTTTGAGGTCCTAGTGGAAAGGTCAGCTGTATTATTATTTGGCTGTACAACACTGAGAATGCTTTTTCCCCTCCTGAGTTTATGTCTTGAACAATGAAGAGGTTGAAATAGATGGTGCTTTCTGAAAGTACTCAAGTTGGGAGACTGTGATTCTCTCATTTATACCATTTAAAGGCCTTTATTTATATATAGCTGGTATTTGGGAATGACCACTTTGGATTTGAGCATTTGGAGAAAGTGCCACCTCCCTTGTCTATTTCTATTCTCATGATGGTTTGCATATAGTAGGCACTTATGAGCTGTTTTCTGGATAAATTAATAAATAAATAAATGAGCTGTTATTTGTGTGTCACCTCATGGCTGCTTCAGAATCAACCATTTTATCCTCTTTTATCATAAGAAAGTTCGCATGAAGTCTATGTTGTAGAAAGTCTGAATGTGATAGAAGTGAGCTCTGATACTGCCCTGGGACATCAACCAGCCTCTTGGTGCCACTCTCTTCCCTTGTGAGGTAAAGTTTTCCCTCTTTCCACACTCTTTGCATTTCTGAGGTCTTAAACTCATATCTCAAATCCTCAGCGTGTGTGTGTGTGGGGGTGGGTAGGTCCACCCTGCTCACCAGGCTTGGTGATATGTGTCCAGCTCAGAGGTCCATAAAGGAATTGGGTAATGGGCAGAGTGTCTCATGTGGGTTGAAGTCTCAGCCCCACAGGGGACCTTTAAAACTTCCCATCCATACTAGAGACTTTTATTTCCCACACCCGCTGGAGGGGTGGAGTGAGGCACAATGTGGGGAGGATGGCTTTGTGAAGTCCAACACCTTGAGGCAGTGAGCCATGAATACTGACAGAAGAGTAGTCTGGGCCTTTGGAAGCCCTGAGCTGCCCATTTCCTTGCCACTGGCCAGAACACTTTGATGGCATTACTAAACCATATTAGCCCCACTCCCTCTAGCCCCACTTTCCACTTTCACAAGCTCTACTCGTCACTTCTTAATAAATCAGGCAGAATTTTTCCAGCTGGGCTTGGTATTGGTTTCCCCAAATGACCCTTTAAAAGTTCAGATTTGAATCCATGGATCTGTCTGAGCAGGAGGCGGGCCTCATACATCACTGAACACTCATCTTCTCAGAAGGTCGAGGCCTTGGCATGGTTGGGTGTTGATGTCTTTATGGATGGAAAATGTTGGTTTTGCATTCTATCAGTAACCCCCACAGAGGTGATATTGGGATTTAGGGAATCTAATCATTTGGAAAATGCTTGATTGGAGCCAGCTCTAGCCTCATTTATATTTTGGAAAGAGAAGATAATGACTTGAACTACAGAGATGGCTACCCCTCCACAATCTTGTGAGACAGGCTATGGAATTACCAAGCTGGCAATGTCCACTGAGTTGGGTGATAGGGAGGCAAATTCAAGGAGAAACACAACAAAAGATCAAAAGCAGTAGTGGTGAGAGTACTGGGTTGGGAATCAGCAGATCAGGGTTCCAGTTCTGACGCTTTTATACTCTTACTTTTTCATCATGTTACATTGAGTAAATTTCTTTCATCTCAATTCCCTCATAAAAAATGAAGATCTTTTCAGCTCTGATCTGTGTCATTTGAGACGATAATTTTCTCCTTTACTGGATTACCTACTTTTTTATGCCCTGGATGTACACTTTCCTGGTAGTTTGACTTTTAAAAAATTACTTAACCTCTCTGTTTTATTCTCCTTATCTATAAAATGAGGATGATGATAATGATGATAAATACTTATAGGAATGTTATAAGGAATAATTATTTCAATTTACAGTTGTTTCCACTTCAATTTATACTTAAGAGTATTGCCTGGCACTTATTAAATATAATAATATTGTTAGCAGCTATTATTATTATTATTATTATTGTTATTGTTATTATTATTATTATACTTCTCTAGGCTATCCTAAAAAGGCCAGGGTAGAATATCTGAGATTCCAGGCTCTAGCTTTTCCTTCCTCTCTGAGATGATATACCATCTAGTGGTTGCTTTCCTAGGCTTTTAGACACATAACTCACCTCCATTTGGGGAAAGCCACCTTCTGCCCTTCTATTGCATAGCACCTTGGGGCTGCTTTCTAAATGGGGCCTCAATCTGGACCTCTTTAGAAAACAGTTCATCTAATATTTGGATTTACTTTCCCAACCTGGATGGTTTTGTTCATCTTCTCAAATGTGCTTCTTCAACTTCTGACTGGTATTTACCTTTTCTCAGTCAAGATGGCCAGTAGTGGAGAGTAGGGGGATATGGATGGGATAGATGTGAGATAAGCAGGGCAGAAAGGAAGTTGAGGATTGTCTTGTCAGAATTCATTTTCATAAAGGGTTTCTGTGCCTCTGGGACATCCATATGACCAATCCATGCCCTTGATTCTTTTTCTGTTGGTGTACCTAGTTAATTCAAACATATGGATAAATAAATTTTTATGAATTCAGTGGCAGCCTCTGTGAAGTAGCATTTGAGTTTGAATTTGGGTCATAGAAATACAAAATGTTATAGACATAGGGGGCCTTAGAAATGATCTCATACAATTTCTTCCTTCTATAATGTATTGAGGAAATTGAGGCCCCCAAAAGGGATGGGATTTTCCCAGGATCATACAGCAGAGTTGAGGCTAGAATCTAGGTAATTTGGTACATAGTTGTGGTCCCTTTACCTATATAAATTTGTCACTGGGTAGTTTTTCAAGGCATAGGACCTTAAACAAACAGAGTGACTCCAAGCATATTAGAGTGTGGGAAGGTGAATGGAGATGTTTCAGGATACTGAGAGTTTTTGGTTCCCCTCAAAATCCCTTGTAGGCATTTGCCTTTTCTGCCTTCAAACAGGGCCAGACTTGCTGATTTTCAAGTCTAGGAGAGCCAGATTTTCAGGGTTCCTTGTCCCCAACTGTACTGCCATTGTTGGGTGGGGCCAGGAGGAGAGGCCTTGCAGCTGGATTTCCTATGTGTCTCCAGGGCCTGGGAGGAGCTTGTCACTCTGGAGCAGTACACAAGGCTCCCAGCATCTGCTTTGAGGTGCTTGGTCACGCCATCCAAAGACAACGAAGAGATATGAATAGAATTGATGGAAGAGTGAATCAGGGGTCACCGTCTGGTTTGCTCGGCAGCCAGTCCATGGGAGCGGCGGAGCAAAGAGAACAAAGCACAGTGTGAGCCCCTGGCCAACAAAATAACCTAATAAATAGAGGTTGCACACCCCAGGGAGCACAGTGGAGTTTCTGGCAGGATGGGGCAGTAGTCATTCTGAACAAACAAGATCTTAATTTATGTCTAAGCAGAGCAAGATTAGAAACCTGCTTCACATTCCTCCTAGAGAGTGTTTCCGAAAATCAGCCAAGTGAATTTCCTCCATTTGGATACAGAGCAGAGAAGCCATGCACATGGCCTTCTAAACATAGTTCCTGGGCCACTGCACTGGCAGTCACAGGCATGAACTTCAAGGTAGCAGTATCTGATGCCAACTTGTTGTGCCAAGTCAAGGATAGGGACAGTCTTGTCTGGATCAACATCAAGATCTAAATGGCCTGCTCGGAGCATTGTATATCTGTGCCAATAGCTGACTGACTGTGCAGTTCAGCTTCTCCTGAAGATCTTAAACTATTTTTTTTTCTGCCTATGTTTCTTTCCTATCTGGAACAGTCTTCTATTTATGAGCCATAAAGCTGTCACTTTTACTCCATTCAATTCTTTCCTATAAACTTATCTTTATTCTTCCATAGGAGATCATCAAAAGGAAGGAAAAAGAGGAGGTATAATGAAGGATTTTTAATCTTGAAGCTGGAAGATTCTCCAAAGATCATCTAAAATAATCTCTTGAGGCACTAAGTTTCAACTACTATTTACATTCTGGTGACCCTCAATTCTATATGTCCATTATCATTCCCAAGTTGCAAATAATGTATCAAGGCACTTGTATGTACCACAGGAACCATAATATTAACATGTTCAACATGGAATCCATCATATTACTAATAAACATGATCCTACTCTTGAGTTTCCAATTTTTCTTGGTGGCATGATTATCTACCAGCTACCTAACCTAGAAACTATAAAGTCATCCATATATCACCAGCTTCCATTACCTGCTAGACCCAAATTCCTCAGCAAGTCCTGTTGATTTTATCTCCTAAATATATTTCAACTCCATCTGCTTTGTTCTATTTCCATTGCCTTTATTTAAACCCTTATTGCTTTATTTTATTCTACTAGGACTTGAACCCAGGGGCTCTTTACCACTGAGCTATACCCCAGCCCTTTTTATTTTATTTTATTTTGAGACAGGGTCTTACTAAGTTTTTTTTTTTTAAAGAG
>NW_026000338.1:880797-901883 GCF_001458135.2 Marmota marmota marmota
AGAGAGAGAGAGAGAGAGAGAGAGAGAGAGAGAGAGAGAGAATATTTTTTAATATTTATTTTTTAGTTTTCGGTGGACACAACATCTTTATTTGTATGTGGTGCTAAGGATTGAACCCAGCGACCCGCGCACACCAGGCGAGCATGGTACTGCTTGAGCTACATCCCCAGCCCCTTACTAAGTTTTAAGGCTGTCCTTGAACTTGTGATCCTCCTGTCTTAGCCTTCCAAGTCACTGGGATTACAGGTGTGAGCCACTATACCTGGCCAAGCCCTCATGACTTTAGATCAGAACTATTGTTATTATCTCCTACCTGATGTCCCTACCACCAATCTGGGCCCCCTCTACTTCATTTTCTACAATGCCAAAATAATCTTAAAATATAAATCTGATATGGAACTCTGGATCCTTAAATCCTTCAATGGCTTCCCATTCCTCTTAAGAGAAAGTTCAAATTCCTTTCAGGGCCTGTAAGATCCGGCATGATCCTTTCACATAAACTTTTTTTTTTCTTTTGTTGTTTTTGCCATTCTCTTTCTTGCTATTTAAGCTACAGCAATGCTGAGCTGTTTGAAGTCCCCTGCAGACACCAATTTGTTTAAGGTATCCATAACCGTTTATGCCATCTCCATCTTCTTGGTTTGAGTCTTCTCTCCATACTCTTTTGCCTGGCAACTTTTTATTACTTCATCTCAGACATCTTTCTATATTGAGTGAGGTTATATACCTGTGTGATCCCACAGAATCTCATTGCATTCCATATCATATATCTTTATCATACCCTATTATAATTATCTGTTTTCCTATCTCATGCAGTATAGTGTATATGACTTTTTGAGTTGCTTGTCTGTAGCCTCAGTACCTAGTACACTGTTTGGTATATATTTGGTACTCAAAAATTGCTTTCTGAATGAATGAAATGGGTAGATTTAGCTACTTTTTAATTCAGCCAGCCCTTTTTTATCTAGTGCATTCCCACTCATTGACTCATTCTGTCACTCCCAGCAAGTCCAGGAGATTGAGTGGGTATTTTTGTGAGTATGATTCTTTATAGGGCTATTCTTATGGGTGACTCTTTTGAAGTTTTTATTGTAGAGGCAGCAAATTTGAGATTTTGCCTTTTGCAAATGCAAGAGCTATCCAAAGATGCTACATAACTTGCCTCAGCTTACAAAGCTAATTAATAGTCAATCCTAAATCCTGATTTCTAGACTCCCATCCCAAGGATCTTTTTCCTGCCTCCACCTGTTTCTAAATCATGGTTTTGAAACATTTATGTAAATCATAGAGAGGTCCTCAGGATGATTAGGTTTCATTTATCTTTTTTTGATGATTGTTTTGAAAGTGAAACTCTCATATCAAAAATTAACTATTTCTGGGGCTGGGGATGTGGCTCAAGCGGTAGCGTGCTCACCTGGCATGTGCGGGGTGCTGGGTTCTATCCTCAGCACCACATAAAAATAAAATAAAGATGTTGTGTCCACTGAAAACTAAAAAATAAATATTAAAAAATTCTCTCTCTCTCTCTTCTCTCTCTTTAAAAAAAATTAACTATTTCAAGGTGTTCGATATAGTGGCAGGTAGAATATTTACAACATTGTGCAATCATCACTTCTATCTAGTTCTAAAACATTACATCACCCCAAAAGAAAACTCTATACACATCAATCATTTATGCCCCATTTCCCACCCCCATCCTCTGGTAATTACTTTCTTTTTTTAAATTTATTTTTTAGTTGTAGTTGGGTACAATATCTTTAATTAATTCATTTACTTTTATGTGGTGCTGAGGACCGAACCCAGGGCCTCACCCGTAATAGGGGAGCGCTCTACCGCTGAGCCACAACCCCAGCCCCTGATACTGACTTTCTATCACTATGAATTTACCTATTCTGGATATTTGATATAAATGGATTCATACCATATATGACTTTTTGTGTATGGCTTATTTACCAGGCATAATGTTTTTGAGGTTCATTCATCTTGTAACCTTTATCAGTTCTTCATCTTTATGGACAAATAATTTTTCACTATGTTTATATTCCACACTTGTTTATCATCTGTTCATCATTGATGGACATATTTGGTTTATTTCTAACTTTGGACTATTGATGAATATTTGTGTAAAAGTACATGCTTGCCTGGAGTACTTGATTTCAATGCTTCTCCTTCTCCTTCTCTTCCTTCTCCTTCTCTTCTTCCTCCTCCTTTTTTGTGGTTTCATGATCAAACCCAAGGCCTCATAATGCTTATTTTCAATTTGGGGAATATATGTGTAAGCTGAATTGGTGGGTCACGTGGTAATACTGTTTAACTTTTTGAAGACATGCCACACTATTTTCCATAGCAGTGTACCATTTGAGATTCTGACCAGCAATGCATGAGGGTTTTAATTTTTCCACATCCTCCCCAATACTTAACATCTGGTGGGTGTGAAGTGGTAGCTCAATGTGGTTTTGATTCACATTTCCCTGATGGCTAATACTGTGGAGCATCATTTCCTGTACTTATTGGCTGTTTGTATATCTTCCTTAGAGAAATATCTATTTAAGTCCCTTGCCTATTTTTCATTGGGTTGTTTGTCTTATTGTTGTTGAGATGTAAACATTCCTTAAATACTCTGAATATGAGACCTTTATCGGATATGTGGTTTACTAATACTTTCTCTCATTCTGTAGGTTGTCTTTTCACTTTGTAATAGTGTACTTTTATGCATAAAAATTTTAAAAATAGAAGTCCAATTTATCTATTTTTTTTCTTTTGTGTGGTTTGTGCTTTGGCTTTCATAAGTAAGAATCCACTTCCAAATGTAAGGTCATGAAGAATTACCCCTGTGTTTTAAAATTGAGGTATGATTTATAAATAAACATTGCTTATATTTAAGGTATAAAATTGATGTTTTTGGTGTACATATATATTATTAAATGATTTATATGTTAATTAGATTGAAAAATCTAATCAACTTCTTTATCATCTCAAACATTTATGTTTTTAATGTGTATATGAGAATACTTGAGGTCTACTCTCAGCAAATTTCTTCTATACAATATTATTAGTCACCATAATGTACATCAAATCTCAAGAATTTTTCATATTTTTATTATTAGTTAATTTATTTTTTGGTGCTGGGGATTGAATCCAGGGATGCTAATTTGCTGAGGCTGGCTTTGAACTTGTGATCCTCCTGCCTCAGTCTCCCAAGTTGTGATTAGAGGCATGTGCCACCATGCATGGCCTGTATTATTATTATTTTTTGAGATGGAGTCTGCCTATGTTACTCAGGCTGATGTTGAACTTCTGGGCTGAAGTGCTCATTCTGCCTCAGCCTCCTAAGGAGCTGGGATGACAGGCACATGCCACTGTGTCCTCGTGGTGTTTTCTTATTTTAAAAAGGTTATTGTAATATTTTCAACAACTTAATAAATAGTTCTTTGACTAGCCAGGTGTAGTGGTACATCTGTAGTCCTCGGTACTGGGAGTTGAGGCAGGAGCATCAGTTGAACCAAAATGAACCTGGGCAATATAAATAGACCCTGTCTCAAAACAAAATTCTCTTGATGATTGTACATGTACAAGGCTATTTGTTAATATTCAGAAACATCATAGTAATGGTGATTTCCTGGTTTGTAATGTTCAATAATTATAAGGAGATACTTCATAAAAGTGCTGTCAAATCAGTAAGACTGCATTATGCATTCATTTTCAGGATTGCTGATAACCTGGACATATTTTCCCACAAATAACCTTGGCACCTTGTGTCACAATGTCCAACTTGCTCCCGTTTACTTCACTGACAGTGTCTTTGGTAATAAGACCAAAAGTTGAGTATAGTAGGGATGAGGCATTATCTTTTATTTTTTTAAATTTTTTTTGTCATGTTCCTACAAAAATAGTTTTCTATTTTTAATTTTATTGGTTCTTTTTAGTTATACATGACAGTAGAATTCATTCTGATATAATTATACAAGCATGGAATATATGTTATTCTAATTAGGACCCCATTCTTATGGATGTACATGATGGTGGGAAGCAATTATTTTTTATACTAAATATTGGCAGGTTTAAAAGGTGGCTTTCAGTTCAGGATGTGTCACATGGGCCTTCATGAAATTTAAGCCCATTGTCTTAATTAATCTTTATATTTAGGTGATTTTCTCATAATGTGATCTTCAACAAAGCAGACATTAGGAGCCATGCAGTCTTTTCTTTTTTTTCCCATTCAAGTAAATTTTAATATTCAGGTTCCTCTCTAGGCACAAACTTTGGGTAGAGAGGCTTACCATTTTCCTGCCTTCTTTTTTCATTGTAAAAATCATATTGGGAAATAGTTTCTCTTGATAGTCTTTGTGGAGCAGATAGGCAGATACTGCTTCCTGTGGAGTCTTTTCAACATTCTTTTGTTTGGTGTGTCTCTTTTCATACATCTCAGTCATTTTTTTTCTTTATTTTCTCAGCATGCTGCTGATTAAGGTAGTTTAGCCTTCAACACAATCCTTTTTTTTCTTCTTTGAACATTCATGAGCCTCCTAACTTTGCTTCATTTTCTTTTTTCTCATGCTAGTCCAAATGATATCAATAGCATTTACAGAGTAATTCAATATGTCAATTTTGTGGCTCTGTAACAGTCACAGAGCTACTGGATACAGCCACCAGGGTACAAAGAAACTCTCAATTTTCAGGTTTCAGAGATGAGTGACTCTGTATAGCACACATCAGGAAAAATAGCTCATTGTAGTTTTGATTTGCAGTTCTCTGATGATTAATTATGTTCAGAATCTTTTCATTTACCCATTGGCAATTTGTATGTCTGTCTTCTTTGCCAAAATGTCTATTTAGGTCTTTTCCCCATTTTACATGGATTATTATTTTTTACCTATTATATTGTGATTTCTTTTTTTTTTTCACTGGCAAACAAAAAATTTTATTANTACAGATTAACGGTGAAAGCTCTAAGAGACTGTGCGAAATCTCTATTAAAGCCACTGCTTTGAGCACCACACTCAGCACTTCAGCAACCCCCGTACGCAGCGGCCATCTTCTCCAGAGTCTATATTGTGATTTCTATCTATTTTAGCTATTAATCCTTTATTGGATACAGGGTTTACAAAAATATTTTCTTTTCCTAAGTTGCCTTCATTTTGTTGATTGCTTCCTTTGCTGTGAAGAATATCTTTTAGATTGATGAAGTTTTACTTACTTGTTCATTTTTGTTTTTGTTTTCTGTGCTTTTGGTGTCAAATTAAAAAAAAAAATTGTTGCAGAGACCAGTGTTACAGAGTTTTCCCCCTATGTCTTGTCCTAGGAGTTTTATGGTTTCAGGTGTTCTGTGTATATTTTTAATCCATTTTGAGTTAATGTTTATGGTACAAGATAAGGATTCCAGTTTTATTCTTTTGCATGCAAATATCCAGTTTTCTCAGAAAAATTTATTGAAGAGACTATCTTCTCATTGTATACTCTTGGGGCTGAGGATGTGGCTCAAGCGGTATCGCGCTCGCCTGGCATGCGTGTGGCCCGGGTTCGATCCTCAGCACCACATACAAACAAAGATATTGTGTCCGCCGATAACTAAAAAAAAAATAAATATTAAAATTCTCTCTCTCTCTCATTGTATACTCTTTCCACCTTTGTGTGTGTGTGTGTGTATGCATGCATGCACATGAGTATTTGTGTATTTAAGTCATTAGTTTTTTTCTTCCACACTTTTTATTGGTGCATTGTAGTTGTACATATTGGTGGGATTTGTTGTTACATATTAATACATACACACAATAAAACAGGTAGTTTGTTCAATATCCTCCCCAACTTTTGCCACCATTTTTGAAGATTAGATGACTGTATGTGTGCAGGTTTTTTTTCTGGGATCTCTATACTGCTCCATTGGTCTATGGGTCTTCCCTTATGATACTAACAGAGTGGGTTTGTGTGTGTGTGTGTGTGTGTGTGTGTGTGGTCCTGGGGATTGAACCCAGGGCCTTGTACATATAGCACTCTACCAACTGAACTATATCCCCAGCCCTACCCTAGTGTTTTGATTACTATAGCTTTGTAATATAATTTGAAATTAGAAAGTGTGATGCCCTTATCTTTTATTTCTTCAGGATTGCTTTTGTTATTCAGGATCTGTTGGGGTTCCATACAAATTTTAGGATTAAAAAAATAGTTCTGTGAATTATGTCATTGGAATTTGATAGGTATTTCAATGGATTTGCAGTTCTCTTTGGGCAGTATGGATACTTTAATAATATTAATTCTGATCTTGAACATAAGGTATATTTACATTTATTTGTTTCTTCTACAATTTCTTTTATCAATGTTTTATAGTTTTCAGTGAAGAGATCTTTTACCTCTTAGTCAAGTTTTTGTCACTGTGATAAAAATACCTGACAATAACAACTTAAAGGAGGAAAGATTTACTTTGGCTCATGGTTTCAAATGTTTCAGCCCTTGGTTGGCTAGCTCCATTGCTTTGGGGATGAGGCAAGGCAGAACGTCATGGTGGAAGGGTGTGGCAGAGAAAAATTGTCAGTTCATGGCAGCTGGGAAGCAGAGTGAGGGAGGGAGAGACAGAAAGAAGAACAAGGAAGAGGAGGAGGGGAAGGAGGAGGAAGGGAACTGGGACAAGATATCATCCCCAAGGGCATGCCCTCAGCAACTTTCTTACTTCAACCATGCCTACAGTTTCCATCACCTTCCAGTAGTTCATTCAGGTATCATGGAATAATCCACTGATGAGGTCAGAGCCTCATGGACCAATAACTTCCCAAAGCTCCATCTCTGAACATTGGTGCATTGGGAGACCAAGTGATCAACACATGAGTATTTGGGGGACTCTATATCCAAGCCTCTTTGGGTAAATTTATTCCTATGGGCTTTACTTTTTACTGCTATTATGAATGAGATTTTCACTTTTTTGTGGGTAATTTCATTTTTAGTATATAGAAGTGCACTGACTTTTTCAAATATTGATTTTGTATCCTGAAAATTTAATGAATTCATTTATTAGTTCTTATGGTTTTTTTGGTAGTCTTTAGGGTTTTTAATATATAAGATGATGCCTGTTTTGGGGACAATTTTACTTCTTCCTTTCTGATTTGAAAGCCTTTTATTTCTTTTTCCATGTCTAATTGTTTGGGCTAGGTCTTCTATTTGTATTTCAGTGCTGGTATTAAACCCAGGATCTGTGCACAGTAGGCAGTCTCTACCACTGAGCTTTGATCCAAGCCTGAGGTCTTTTAATACTATGTTTAGAAGTGGCAAGAGTGGGTATCCTTGTCTGGCATCTGATCTTAGATTTGCAACATTGACTATGATGTTAGCTGTGGGCCTCTGTTTTGTTGAAGTTCATTCTTTCTATACTCAAATTGTTGATTTTAAAAAAAATCATGAAAAGATGTTGAATTTTGTCATATGTTTCTGCATTTTTTGAGATATGATTTTCTCATCATTCTGCTAACTGTGATATATCAAATTTGTTGATTTGTATGTTTTAAATGATCCTTACATGTCAGGGATAAATTCCACTTGACCATGGTGTACAATTATTTTAATATGTTTTTAATTTGATTTCCTAGTATTTTTTAAAAGAATTTTTGCATGTATGTTTCTCAGAGATATTAGCCTGTAATTTTTTTCTTGCAGTATGCTTGTCTGGTTGGTATGAGGGTAATGCCTTGTAAAATAAAATTGGAAATGTTCCATCCTTTTCAGTTTTGGGGGAGAGTTTGAGATTTGTTATTAGTCCTTAAATGTTTCATAGAATTTAGGTGAAGCCATCAAGTCTTGAACTTTTCTTTTGTGGGGACTTCTTATTACTGATTCAAACTGCTTTCTATTATTAGTCTGGTCAGATTTTTCTACTTATTCATGATTCAATCTTCATAGGTTGCCTCTACCAATTTATCCATTTCTTTATGTTTTCCATTTGTTGGTGTATAACTTCATAGTGGTCACTTACGATCCTTTGTATTTCTATGGTATCAGTTGTAATGTCTCCTCTTCATTTCTGATTTTATTTATTTGAGTCTTTTCTTATTTTTCTTAGTTTATCTAAAATTTTGTGAATTTCATTTATCTTCACAAAACCAACTCATTTCATTGATCTCATCTTTGGATTTTCTTGACTATGTTTCTTTTCTTTTTTCCCCTCTCATTTGTATTATTTTCTTCTTTCTATTAACTATGGACTTACTTTTTTCTACTTAAAGTTTTTACCTGAGGTGTAACATTAGGTTGTTTACTTAAGTTCCTTCTTTTATAATGTAGGCATTTTCACTATAAAGCTCCCTCTTAGGCTTTAGGTGCATCTCATAATCTTTGGATGCTGCATTTCTGTTTGTATCAAGATTTTTTTCATTTCCCCTTTGATTTCTTTCTCTTTTTTGGCTCATTGATTGTTCAAGAGACTCATTTAATTTTCATATGTTTGTGAATTTTACAGTCTTCCTCATGTTACTGATTCTAGTTTCATACCATTGTGGTCAAAATGGATATGTGATATGATTTCAATCTTCTTAAAGTCATTAGGACTTGTTTTGTGGCCTGACATATTATCTATCCTAGAGAAAGTTCTTCGTTTGCTTGAGAAGAATATGAATTATGTTTTTGTTGAATAAAATATTTTGTATATGTCTGTTAGGTGTAGTTGGTCTAAAGTATAGTTCAAGTCCAATGTTACCTTATTAATTTTCTGTCTGGATGAGCTATATTGAAGTAGAGTATTGACATCTTCTATTCTTAATATATTGCTGTTCATAACTCCTTTCATATTTCTGAGTATTTGCTTTGTATATTTATATGCATAAATATTTACCATTTTTGTATATTCTTGATTAATTGGCCCAATTATCATCCTAATATGACTTCCTCTTGTGATAGTTTCTGATTTGAGGTCTGTTTCATCTAATTTGTCATTTACATGGTATATCTTTCTCCATTACCTCAATTTCAGTCTACATATATCCTTAAAGATTAAGCAGTTCTCCTATATGTAGCAGATAGTTGGGTCTTATTCATATGTACATTCAGCCACTTTGTCTTTTGATTGTTAAATGTAGTCTATTACATTTAAAGTAATTTTTAAATTTTTAAAAATGTTTATCTTTTTTAGTTGTAGGTGGATACAATATCTTTATTTCATTTTAATTTGGTGCTGAGAATCGAACCCAGTGCCTCACATGTGCTAGGCAGGCACTCTACCACTGAGCCACAACCCCAGTACCCCCATTTAAAATAAATTTTAAAAGTTTTTTTTTTTTTTTTTAGTTGTCAGTGTACCTTTATATTATATGTGATGCTGAGAATCAAACCCAGGGCCTCACATGTGTTAGGCTAGTGTTCTACCACTGAGCTACAACCTCAGCCCTAAAGTAATTTTTGTAGGTAAGGATTTACTGTTATCATTTTATTAATTGCTTTCTGGTTGTTTTGTAAAGGCTTTGTTTCTTTCTTCCTCTATCGTTGTCTTCCTTTGTTATTTGATAATTTTCTGTAGTAGTGTTCTTTGTTTTGTTTCTCTTTAACTTTAGTGTATCTACTATAGATTTTGCTTTGTGGCAACCATAAGGCTTAGATAAAACATTTTATAATTATTATCAGTTTATTTTATTTTATTATTTTTTTAATATTCCAAATATATTTATAATAAAATTATGAAATAAAATGTCAGGAATAGGCAACTAATAATAAAGTTTTTATACAGAAGAAGGGCATCATTAGCTGTTCAAATTTATGATTCAGGGGCTAAGAAACCAAGTACATAAGTTTCCTCACATGTCCTTGCTGAAATGTTCTCCACTTGGTCAGCCTGAGAATGGTTAAGGAACAACTCTGTCCACTCTTAGTTTCCCAGAAAGAGGTCCATCCAAGCCAAGCCCTAACACAGTCCACACTAAGGTCCATACCAGATCACCCACCCTGGCTGACCAAGAATTTTTCCTCTTTCCCTTTTTTGCTTCTCCTCTGCCCACAACCTCTTATTTCATCTCAAACACAACTACTGTAAGACGTTTTATTTAATTGGAAAAATCTGAATAAAGAACCAAATTTCGTTCCCTTGAAGAAAACATTACCACAGCTTAAATATATTGGGAAGAGGGGGGATAAGAGTGCACTGTCCATACTGGCTCTTTCACTGTCTTACCTGACTCTGAGGCCCTATCAGATGGGAATCACAGGTGTCCAAGAGAATTCTGCTAGGCCTTCTAATATGGCCTTGAGAACAGCTGTTAACATCTGCTTCTGGCCCACAGACTGCTGAAATCCTGAGAGCTGCCATGGCAGTTATAAAAACGTGTGAATAAACAGAATGCACAAGGACTAGATTGGTGTTTTCAGCTAGTTACAGGCAGTAACACTTCAACTAGGAAGGAAAATATATAATTTATCAAAAAATAGTTCTAATATATAGAAAAACATCTCGATCCTCTGGGGCCAAGACCTGCCCCTTATTTACATTCACAAAGCCATTGAGTGAACCAAGTAACTGGCTAGGGAACAGTGAGGCAAGGCCTCCTTTGTGGGGTATGCCAGTTACCTACTGTGTAATCAGATGAAGAAAAAACAGAAGGTCATTTGCTCATTTTTTGAGAGGACAGGGGAATCATTGGAGGCAAAAGAGACAAGACTTGTCTTGTATTAGTTTCAATTCCTTATAAGCCCTAAAATAGAATTTGAAATCTTGGACCAATGTCCTGTGTCCATGAGAATCAAGGTTAAACAAGTTACTGATCAGAATGGTTTGTTGCCATACTACCAACATGTCCTATTCTTTTGCATTTTTTTTCCCCCTCAAAATCCAGGTGGTTAAGGGATTGGTTGGAGAAAGTACCAAAGAACTAAAGTACAAAGGGTCATACAGAGAGGACACTACACCAGCTTCTTGGCCTCAAAGAAGCTCTTGAGATGACGCATCTGCCAAATGCCAGTAAGGATAAGGATGACTGTCTGAGCGATGGACCACCACAGGACCCTCTGGTTGGTACTCTCACTGGTCAGACGGAAGCGTTCTTCACGATATCTCTGGTAATCCTGCTCCTTCTGGATCTGTTCCACTTGATCAAGTAACTGGCGAACACGGAGCTGCAGTTCCGTCAGCTTATCCTTAGCTGCAATCTCAGGGTAGTTGTTGGCATGCTCCCCGACCTGGATGTCTAGGTGCACATGCAGTTTGCCACCGGCGAAGAGGGCCATTCTAGTGGAATTGGAGTGCAGACAAATCTGATGTTCACCGGGAGTGTGGGAGGTGAACGTGAAACAGCCCTCGGAGCCATACTGTTGGGACAGTACCACCTTACCGTTGGGGTCCTTCACCTCCACATGCATGCCCAGGCCAGGGGTCGAGGGAAGGAAAACCTTCTTCTGCTTGTCTCACATCTGGGTTCGATAGTTGCCGATGACCATGGTCTCGTCGGGGATTTCCTCGATGAAGCAACGCTTCTCCGTCTCGCCGATGTGGAAGTAGAGCCCCTGGGTGCCGGCAGCACACATCACGAGCAACAGAAACGCCGGTCGCCCGATAGCCGGCAGGCCCCTACCCACGACACCTGCCATCGTGCCTGATACCCGCGCGTGCCTATCAGTTTATTTTAATCTTTTAACAGCTTTGCATACAATAGCTCAGCACTTTTACTTCCCCAATTTTATATTTTTGATGTCACAGTTTACAACTTTCTTATTGTGTATGGATAATTAAGTTATTTTAGATATAGTTAGTTTTAATACTTCTGTCTTAACCTTTATACTAGAAATAAAAGTGGTTTACACACTGTCCTTCCAGTATTACAATATTATGAATTTAAGTCTATGTTTACCTCTACCAGTGAGTTTTATTCTTTCATATTTACATTATTAATTAGTGGCATTTTGTTTCAGCTAGAAAAACTCTCTTTAGTATTACTTTGAACATTTTGAATATATCATCTCACTCTCTCCTGGCCTGCATGGTTTTTGTGTAGAAATATGCTAATGGTCTCATTGAGGTTCCCATATATATGAGGGGTCTCCTTTCTCTGGGTCTTTGATTTTTGATAATATGATTATAACCCATCTTGGTGAAGTCTTCTTTGAACTGAATCCTTTGGAGATCATTGAGCTTAACATACCTGGAATTTTATCTTTCTCCAGATTTGGGAAGTTTTCATCCATTATTCCTTTAAATATGCCTCTATTTCTTTTTTTTTTCTTTTTCTTTCTCTGAGGCAAGCTTCAAATATATGTGTTGCATCCAGGGATAATTGCAAGCATGTATAAGGTGGCATTAGCTGGATCCAGGGGTAGGGATCAGAGCCAACTCTTGGGGCACGTGTGGCAATGAGGGCTGGTGGTATATGCATGTTTGATGATAGTGGTCTGGGATGATGGAATGCAGTTGCATGGTACAGTGTTCAGGTGTGCACTGGTGATAGGGATCTGGCATGTGTGTGTGTATACCTGAAATGGCCAACTGGTGGGGTTCTTTTTTTTTGGTACCAGGGATTGAACTCAGGGGCACTCAATCACTGAACCACATCCCCAGCCCTATTTTGCATTTTATTTAGAGACAGGGGCTCACTGAATTGCTTAGTGCTTTACTGAGGCTGAGGCTGACTTTGAACTTGCAATCTTCCAGTCTCAGCCTCCCAAGCCTCTGGGATTACCTGGTAGTGTTCTTGTGTGTCTGCTATAGTTTGGATCTTGAATGTCCCTTTAAGGCCCACAAATTAAAGGATTGGTCCTCAACCTGTAGTGCAATTGGGAGGTGGTGGAAACTTTAAAAACCTCATGGGCAGAAATTAGGTCATTGAAGGATTGATTGTAAGACTTCAGTCTCTTCATCTTCCTCTCTTTTTCATATTTCTAACCTTAGGGTGAATGGCTTGCCCTGTCACGTTCTCCTACCAGGATGTCCTGTGCTATCATAGTCCCAAAGCATTTGTTCATGGATTGGAGCCTCCAAAACTATGAGCCAAACAACACTTTCCTCAGTATAAGTTGGTAATCTTAGGTATTTTGTTATGTTAACAGAAGCTGACTAACACAATGCCAATGCAAGGACCAAGTAAAGGGGTAAAGTGCCTTAGTTTGGGCTGGTGCTGGAGAGCAGAGTCAACTGTGTTTGCATGTGCAGGTGTGGAGGGCCTGGGCTGGTGGCAAGCCTGTGTACAGCTCTAGGGGCTAACTGTGAACATAAGCACAATGGGGCTGATGATAGGAGTTGGTCCTGGCTGTTTGTGCATGGCCAGCTGTGGGGGCTAGAACTGGTGGTGTGCATAAACCTAGCTACAGAGATTAGTTGTGGGTGCACATGTGGTGGTGGGAGCAAGGGCCTGTGGCAGGAATCCAGGGGTATTTGTGGGAATGCATATGACAGCTATGCTGGGTCCTTTGGCCGGGATGCTCATGAATCAAGTACTTTGGGACTGTGAAGGTAAAAAACTATAGGAGCCTTCTGTGGTGGCTACAGTGGGTCTGCTGTGGCTGTGCTGGCTGTTGATTTCTTTAGTAGCAAAAGCTGAGGGGGTTTCTATTGCACAGGCATGTGGGGTTTATAATGGTGAACTTCGCTGGGTCTTTTGTAGTTAAAGTTGTGTGTAAAGCAACTCCACAGGCTGTTGATGTCCTCCAAATAGGCCACTGTGGTCTGAAATGGCTCCTGCCTTATGTTGATACTGATATCTGCCATCCTTCTTTGTTCCAGCTTTCTCTAGATTTCTCAGGTTTGCCAGTCTCCACAGGAATCTGGGTATGGTGCGATTGAAGTTATCCATTTGGGCAGTGCCCTGAAAGGTTGAGGAAGTTGATTATTCACAGCCCCCTAACTCTCCTTTCTACTGTCAGGTAAAATCAATGCCAGAGAGATCTGAGCAGTCTGGTTTTGTGGATGTGATGATACAGGCAAAATGAAACTGTTTTTTGAATCCCATTTGTGTAGTTATTATCAATTTTTTTTCTTCCATTGTGGTGTTGTAGCTTCTTAAATGAATTCCTGAGCTCTTCCAGAGTTATTTTCCATTTATGGAGGGCTATCTAGTTGTTCTCTTTTTTAGAATTTTTTATATGTATAGACCTTTATTTTATTCATTTAATTATATATGTGGTGCTGAGAATCAAACCCAGTACCTCACACATGCTAGGCAAGCATGATACCACTGAGCCACAGCCTCAGCCCTTATCTAGTTGTTCTTTATGGGCAAAAACAAAGGCTGGGATCTTTTACTATGCCTTACTATGCTTTCTTCCTGATGTCACCCTAATCCATCTTTTAACATTTTGATAATAGTCATTTTGACATATGTGAGATGATGTCTCATACTGGTTTTGAATTACTATTTCCTTATGATTAGTAATATATGTCTTCATTGGAAAAATGTCTATTGAAGTCTATTTAAGTTGGGCTATTATTTTTTGAATTGTATAACATTTATTTTGGCTATCAACCTCCTATTGTATTTGCAAATATTTTCTCTCATTCTGTATATGGCTTTTGATTTCGTTTATTGTTTCCTTTGCTGTGCAGCATAACCCTCCATATTTTCTTAAAAGTTTTTTTAATTGGTACATAATAGTTTAGGATTTATTTTGACATAATTATAAATATGTGGAGTATAGTTTGCTCCATCCAACTAAGTCTCTTGTACTTACCCTTGCCCTCCCCATCTTTTCATTCCCTTCTCTTAAAAGTTTTATTGGTTCAGCTCTTATATTCCACTCTGTGATCCATTTTGAGTTAAATTTTTGTACATTATGTTTGGAAGTTGTGTATAGATCCAATCTTTTGCATATGTTTGTCCAGTTGTCCCAGAAACATTTGTTCAAGAGACTAATTTCACATTAAATACTTTGGGCATCTTTGTCAAAAAACTAATTCATCAGAGAAGTATGTACATTACTGTGGAGAATATTGCCATGCTTCACAATATTAATTCTGTGAACAGGGGATATCTTTCCATTTCTTAAAGGTCTTCTTTAACTTATATCAGCAATATTTTGTAGTTTTAGATAATAAATATTTCACATTTTTGGTTGAATTTATTCCTAAGTATTTTATTCTTTTTATTTTATTTGTATTGGTCCATTTGGGTTGCTATAACAAAATACCACAAACTGGGTGGCACATGAACACTTTTATTTCTCACAGTTTTGAAGGATGGGAAGTCCAAGATCAAGGCACCATCAGATTTGGTGTCTAATAAGGACCCATTCATCATAGGTAGTGCCTTCTAATTGGGTTCTTATATCCTGAAAGGAGTAAAGAAGTTATCTGGGATCTCTTTTGTAATGAAAGTAATCCCATTCATGAAAGACCTTCCTTCAGGAGCTAATCACCTCTCAAAGGCCTTGCCTTTTATTACCATCACATTGAAGGTTAGATTTCAACACATGTAGTTTGTAGGATCATAGAATTTCAAATGATTTTCTTTTCAATTTTGGATTGCTCATCACTAGAATAGATAAGTACAACTGATTTTCCATGTTAATTATTGTATACTATAAATTTGTAGAGTCTATTAGTGCTAACAATATTTATGTGAATTTTGTAGGACTTTATATATAAAATATTGCATTTTATAAGTAGTGATACTCCTTCCTTTCCAATTCGGATCCCTTTTTCTTCTTACCTAATTGCTCCAGGGAGAACTTCCAGTATGCTGAGCAGCAGTGGTGAAAGCACACATCCTTGTCTTGTTTCTCATCTTAGGGGAAAAGCTTTTAGTCTGGTTACAGATGATTTTTTTAACATATGCCCCTTCAATATGTTGAGGAAATCTCCTTTCATTCTTAGTTTTTTGAGTGTTTTTACCAGGAAAAAGTTCTAGATTTTTTGAATGGTGTTTTCATTAAAAAAATTAAAGCTTTATAGGTATATATAGTAGTTGGGTTCATTTTAACAAACTAACACATGCATGAAACTTGATTTTGATTCACAGGCCTCCTTTTTCTTCCCCTATTCCCTCCTGCCTTCCCTCTTTTCCCCCATTCTCCTTCCTCTACTAGACTTCCTTTCACTCACCTATTTATTTATATTTGATTGATTCTTTATACTTATGCATAAAAGTGAAATTCCCTGTGGCATATTTATATATGCACATAACATGATTTTTGAAGAATTCATTCCACATTGCCTCCCCTTACCCATTCCTCCATCCTGCCTCTCAGTCTCTTTTTCTATACTACCGATCTTCCCTTTATCTTTATGGTAGCCTATACTTTCTCTCCCCCTTCCTTTATTTTACTCTAGCTTCTGCACATTAGAGAAAACATTTGTGAATGGTCTTTTTATATTAATTGAGATAACCATATGGGTTTCCCTCTCTAACCTATCAATGTGTTGTATTATATTTATTAGTTTAAAAAATGTGAACCACCCTTACATTCCTGAGATAAACTCCAATTTCTCATTATGTATAGTCTCTTAATATGTTATTGGATTCCATATAGCATTTTCTTGAGGATTTTTGCATCTTTATTCATATCAATTAATAGTTCTGTTTACTAGGGATGTCCTTGTCTGACTTTGATATTAGGGTAATGATGGCCTCATAGAATGAGTTAGGAAGTGTTCCTTTTTCTATCTTTGGCAGGGAAGAGCTTGAGAAAAATTAATATTCTTCATCCTTAAATAATTTGTAGAATTCATCAATGAAGCCATCTGGCCATAGGTTTTTCTTTGATAATTTTATTTTAGTTTAGTTTTCATTGCAGACTAAATCTTTACACTTGTCAAGAGTTTCTATGACTTCTAGAGTTAGTTTTGGCAGTTTGTGTGTTTCTATGAATTTGTCCATTTTATCTATATTATATAGTTCATTTGTATGAAATAATTCAAAGTATTTCCTAATGTTATGTTTTGGATCTGCAATGGTCCTCAAAGATCACGTGCTAAAGTCTTGGTCACCAGCCTATGGTAGAGGTGGTGGAAACTTCAGAGGTGGAGCTTAATTGGCAAAAGTAGGTCACTGGGATCATATCATTGAAGGTTATATGTTATCCTTAGCCACTCTTTCCTCTGCTTCCCTGAGGCCATGAGATGAGCATCTTTGTTCTGTCATGCCCTCTCCACCATGATATTCTGCCTCACCACAGGCCTAAAAACAAGTCTAGTGCTCATACACTGGAACCTCTTAAACCATGAGCCAATAATAAATCTTTAAAAGTATTTTTCAGGTATTTTGTCACAGCAAAGGAAAGCTGACTAACATAGAAAATTGGTACTGAGAAATGGGATCATTACTGTTACTATACCTGATTATGTGGTTCTGAAGCTTTGAAACTAGTTTATGGGAAGAATTAAGGCAGTTGGGAGATGGAGGATATAGAAATCCTAGAATGCTGTAAGCAAAGGTTAATGGGCAGTTCTGATAGGGCTCAGAAAGCTAGAATGCTGATAGGAATATGGAAAGTAAAAGCTGTGCTGATGAGTTTTAGATGGAAATGAGGACTCCTTGGGAACTGGAGTAGAGGTCATTTGTATTACATTCTGAAACATTATTTGTCTAAATTTTCTCCATGTTTTGAGAGTATGTGAATTGAGTTTAAAGGTAATAGACAATTTAATCTCATAGAAAATATTTCAAGGTAGCATTCAGGCCATGCTGACTGCTTTTAGCCAGGTTTACAGTGAGAATTGGAAGCAAAAAAAAAAAAAAAAAGAGCACAAAGACTTAAATTTGCATTTTTGTTGGAAAAGGAATGCATTTAAAGTTGTGGCCAAAAGGATGTTATAGTTAAAGAGATTAGTGCCTTTGAAAAGAAGCCAAGCACCAGGACAATAGGAAACATTGCAGAAATTGAGGACATCTCAGAAATCAGCAAGACCTCACCCCTTGATAGTTCAAAGGTGTACAAGCATAAACTTTTTATCTGAGAGCTGAGCTCCTGGGCATCCTGCTTCCACAGGGCTGACTAGGAATTTATTTCCCCAGTATTTATTTCATCATTCTATCCAGGCACTCAGAGGCCACAGCAGCCAGAGTCTAAGTGGGCCCACTTCCTGCTCCCACTGGTGGCAGACCATGGTATTATCTATATAATACTGTTTTCTCAGGTGTGCAAAATGCAATAGTTAAGATCATGTAGGCTTCCATCCAGATTTCAAAGGAATGCTTGGAAGCCAGGCAGTAAGTGGCAGGATTGGAACCTCTGTGGGCAGCCTATAAGAGGGTGTGTGAAGCTATGAGAGTGAAGACAAAAGTTGTAATGGAGAGCTAGGAAGTTCACAATTCCAGGAATGTGGAACGTCTGCTGAGGGAAGCCAGAGGCAGTGATCACAGCCATCCCAAAAGAATGGACATGTGGGCCACAGTCAACAAGGCCACAGAGGTGGGGTTTCCCAAGCCTTTTGGAGAGCACCTATGTAAACATGTGCTCCAAATGCTACACATGGGTCTACAGTATGTTGATTGCCTTGCTGGGTTTTGGTTTTGCTTTGGTTCCATTCTTTCTTTCTATTCTTCTATTCCTTCCTTTTCAATAGGGATGTTTATTCTGTACCATTGCAGGTTGTAAGTATGCAACTTTTAAAAAATCTTACAGGGTCTCACAGCTAAGAGTTTGTTTTGAGTTTCAGAGGAGACTTTGTACTTGGACTTTCAAGCAATGCTGTAACTGTTGAGACTGTTAGGGATTCTTGAATATAGACTAAATGCATTTTGCCTTATGAGATGGACATGAGCCTTTGGGGGTTATCATCAGAAAATTATGGTTTGGATTTGAAAATTATCCTAAAGGCATGTGCTAAAGACTTGGTATCAGTCTTTGGAGCTACTGGGAAATGGTGAAAGTTTTAGGAGATGGAACTTAGCTGGAGGAAAGAGGTCACTGCGTATATGCTCTTGAAGGGTGTATTTTGTCCTTAGCCCTTTCCTCTTACTCTCTGCTTCCGCTGCCATGGGGTGAAAAATCTTTGGTCAGCCACACCCTTCCCATCATCATCTTCTGCTTCACCATTGGCTCAGAAACAGTAGAGCTAAATGACCATAGACTGAAACCTCCTAAATGGTGAGTCAAAATAAATCTTTCCTCCTTTTAAATTTTTTTCTTAGGTATTTTGTCACAGTGAAAGAAAGCTGACTAATATACCTTATAATCATTTATATTTCTGTAAGATTAGTAATAATGTCTATACTTACATTTCTGATTTTAGTGAATCAGTCCTCTTATGTATTTTTTTTTTAGCCTAACTATATATTTTTTGTCACTTTGATTTCTGTTTTCTAAGAACCAACTCTTAGTTTCTTTTATTTTTCTTTATTGCTTTTCTGTTCTGTATTTTTAAAACATCCTTCCTGGTTGTTATCATGTTCTCTTGCTTCTGCTAGCTTTGAATTTAGTTTGCTTTTCTTTTACAAGTTCCTCAAGGTGTAAAGTTTGTTTACTGACTTGAAATATTTCTTCCTTTTTAATGGAGGTATTTGCAGCTATAAATTTCCCTCTGAGCACTGATTTTGCTGCATTCCATAAATTTTGGTATGTAGTATTTTTATTTTCACTAGTCTCAAAGTATTTTCCCATTTACCTCATGATTTCTCGTTTGACCCTTTGGTTGTTGAAGAATGTGTTGTCTAATTTCAACATATTTGTGATTTTTCCAGTTTTCCTTTTAATATTGATTTTTACTTTCATTCCATTGTGGTAAAAGAAGATTTAATCTTAAAAAAATTTTTGTGACTTCCCGAAGAAGTTTCATGCGCACTTGATATTAATGTTTATTCTGTTGTTTATGGGTAGAGTGTTCTGTATATATTTGTTTATATTGATCTTTCAGGAACTTTGTTCCCTCATTGACTCTGTCTGGCTGTTTTAGCCATTATTGAAAGTGGCATACTAAAATCTCCAACTTTTTAATTTTGAAATGGGGTCTTGCTATCTTGCCCAGGCTGACCTTGAACTCCTGATTTAAGTTATCCTCCTGCCTCAACCTTCTAAGTAGCTGGTTCTATAGGCATGTGTCACTGCCTCTGGCTCAAGGTTTCCACTATTATTGCAGAGCTATCCATTCCTTCTTTCTCATGGCTTGCTTCATATGTAATTGGTCTCCATTGCTAGGCTCAATTATGCTTATAAATTTTTTATCTTTGTGATAGATTTTCCTTTTCACCAACATATAAAGTCTTCCTTTATCTCTTGCTACAATTGTGTTTTTTTCCTGGTATTAGTATATCCTCAACAGTTCTTTTTTGGTTACTATTTGCATGGAACATCTTTTTCTATCCTTTCACTTTCAGTGCATTTATGTCTTTGGATGTAAAGTGAATATGTTCAGCATACAGTTGGATGATTTAAAAAAAAAAAACTTCTGCAAATCTCTGCCTTTTGGGGAAGGTTTTCTCTATTTACATTTAAAGTAATTATTGATAAGGGAAGACTTCTGCAATTTTGCAATTTGTTTTCTATGTCTTATGTTTTCTTGTTCCTCAATTCTACCATTATTGCCTTTTGTTTTATTTAACTGACTTTTTTTCATAGTTAAATATGTTAATTCTCTTCTCATTTTGGGGGGTATATTTTTATGTCATTTTCTTAGTGGTTTCTCTGTGAATTTATAATAGACCTCTTAAACTTGTATTTACCTAGTTTGTAACAGTATTAACAAAAGGTGTTTCTGTACAGCTTCTCCCTCCCCTATTATATTATTATCATAAATTATATCTTTATACATTTGTGACCTTAACATAGACTTATTATTTTATGCATTTTTGTTTTAAGTCATATATAGAAAGAGGAAATACAAAGTAAAATTTCAGTATACAAGATTTTATTTTATCTGTGTAGCTAGCTACTTTCACCATTGTTTTAAATTTAATTAATTAGCTCGGGAAGGAAGATGGCGGCGAGGGGAGTGCATTACCCCCGTGTGCTGCTTCACTGTGTGGGAGTATGACAAGTCAGGACGGCTAAAGGATATCTTGTTAGGAATTTCCAGCAATAGTGGGGTGCTCCGGAACCTGGAGGAAGGATTTCCATCGCACAAGGATCGGCTACGGGGACTCAAACGCGAGAGGTTTGTCGCACGGAGGGTAACTGCTTATTCAGCAAATCGCCCCGCGGCTAGAGTCTGCAGCGCGCGCTGGGATAGAGACGCAGGGTTACAGCGCTGCAGTTTCTGCCAG
>NW_026000338.1:907000-940544 GCF_001458135.2 Marmota marmota marmota
ATGGCAATATGTAAATCAATGGATGTGTAACTGATGTGATTCTGCAATCTGTGTATGGGGTGAAGGTGGGAGTTCATAACCCACTTGAATCAAAGTGTGGAATATGATATGTCAAGAAATTTGTAATGTTTTGAACAACCCACAATAAAAAAATAAATAAAATTAAAAAATAAGTTTAATTAATTAATTTATTTTTGATTTTGCTATGCATGGTATTGAACCCAGGGCCTCATGTGTGCTAGGCCAGCACTACCACTGAGCTATATCCCTAGCCCTACCTGTGTTTTTTAATACTTCATATGACTTCAAGTTATTTTTTTGTGTTATTTCAGCCTGAAGGACTTTGTTTAGTATTTCTTGGAGAGCAAATCTGTGTTGTTGCATTCTTTCAGCTTTTGATTTCTGAGAGTGTCTTAATTTTTCCTTTTTTGATACATGGTTTTCTTATCTATCAAATATTTTGTTTATCTCTTGGTACATTAAATGTGCCATCTCACTTCTTCCAGGTGTTCATGGCTTCTGATGAAAAATTAGCAGCTAATGTTGTGAATTGTTCCTTGTATGTGTTGAGTAGTTTCTCTTTTGCTGCTTTGGTGATTTTCTGTTTGTCTTTTGATAGTATATGTGTCTTGGTTTTGATTTCTTTATATTACTTGGGTTTAGTGATCTGATGATATGCATAGATTTTATCTTTTATCAAATTTAGGAAGTCTTGAATCATTGTTTCTAACATTTATTCCTTTTTCTTCTCTTCTTCTGGAACTCCCCATTGTCACATTGTGTATTGGTAAAATTGATTTCTTACAGTTCCTTTAATCTCTGTTCAGTTTTCTTCATTTTTTTATGTTCCCCAGGCTGGATAATCTCAAATGTTCTTTCTGTTTGCTAATTCTATTCTACTTGTTCAAGCCAGCAGTTGAAATCCTCTAGTGTATTTTTCACTTCAATTATGGTTTTCAGGTATAGAATTTCGATTTGGTTTCTTTTCTTTATGTCTATCTTTTTATTGATATTCTCTATTTGGGGGGATATCTTTTTCCTAGTTTCCTTTAGTTCTTTGTCCATGGTTTCCTTTACTCTTTGAGTTTATTTGACACATTTAATTTAAAGTCTTTGAGTAGTAAGTACCATATCTGTTTCTTCAGGGATAGAGTTTCTGTTCATTTGTCCTATTCATGGGACACACTTTCTTTTTCCTTTGTATGCCTTTCATTTTTAATGTGTTAAAACTGGTTGTTTTTTGTAATAATGTGATAGTGCTGGTAATCAGATTTTGTCAATACTTTCCAGGCAGAGATTGTTGTTGATTGCTGTATGTTGTATTTGTGTGTTAGAAAAAAGCAGTTCTAAAATTAGTTTGGAATAGCCAAAACAATCCTGAGAAAAAAAGAGTAAAGCAAGAGATATCATAATACTAGACCTCACGTTGTATTACAGAGATATAGTAACCAAAACAGTATGGTACTGGCACTAAAACGGACATGAAGACCGATGGCATAGGATAAAAGGCGCAGAGGCAAACCCACATAAATACAGTTGTTAAATGCTTTTTAAATTGTTTGTTGGTAAATTTTCAAAAACCATATAATTTCTTGGTTGTGATATCTGATGTTTCTGTTTGATTAGTTGTTGGTCAACTTGTGATTTGACTGAAATGTCCTTGAATACCTGTAGTGAAAAAAGACAATAAAACTGTTCTAGTCTTTGCATATTGACTTTTTCTTGGGGTACTCTTTCAAGACCAAACTAATCTGGTTATTTACTCTGTCTCACCCTTCCCTTTCTCCTTGCACTAAGCCTAAAGATTAGAGCCAGAGTTTAGAGGTAAGGTGTTCTTAGGTCTTTTCTGAACATGTATCCTATCCTGGGGCATGTGTATTAATCAGCTTCTCATTATTATAATGACATACTTTAGATAGTTAACTTATGAAGAGAAATGCTTATTTTGGATCATGGTCTGGGAAGTTCCAGTGCATAATCAATTGGTCCCATTATTTTGAGCCTATGGTATGGCAGCACATCATGGCGGGAACATGTGGTAGAGCAAAATCCACTAACATCACAGGCCAAGAAGGAAAAAGAAAGAGGGCTGGGGTCCCACACTTTTCTCTGGGCCATGACCCTAATGACCTAAGGGCCCTCAACTAGACCCCATCTCTCAAAGGTTCCACTACCTTTCAATAGCACTGCCCTGGAGACCAAGCCTTTGACACATGGGCCTTTGGTAGAAATTCAGGATCCAAATATAACAGCAAGTGTATGGCCCTTATATTCCTTATTATGTGAAGGAACTTTGTTTATTGTTTTCATTATTCTCTACCTTTTAATTTATACATTTTCTATTAACTTCTTTTCAATTTAAATAACACATTCATCAGATCTGTCCAGTCTTCAGGTAGGTCCACCCAATTAGTCCTTTGTTAATTATTAAAATTATTTGACTTTATTTTTTAGGATAGATTTAGGTTTACAGAACATAGGCGATTTTTCCAAAGTCCTTATTCTGCAAAGAAACACTCTGTCCAGCTTTTCCACCCAGACTTTAACCATGCCAATGTTTTCCCAATTGTAATATTTTGCCTCAGGTGGCAGCAGCTTGTTCATTCGCCTTTCAATATTTTCAAGAAATGAATCCTGCTTAGCTACTTTTCTGCTCTCAGAGAGTTCTCAATTATGTGGAACAAATCAAACACTTTGCCTCATTCCTCCAGGAAATCCCCAAAGACAAGTGACAAAGTTTATTTCTGAACAAGATTTACTCTCTTTGTCCAGATACCAGGTATCTACACTTGAACATGGTCTGCTGTATTCAAGAAAGCCACAGCACTGGGCAGAGAGTAGAGAAAATTTAAGTTAAATTTACTTAAAATTCAACTACCTATTCCAATCAGCTTTTCCTTGATGCAACCTTTACTTGGTTGCTGTAAACTATTGATTGTTTTTAAGCATTCTGAGAAAGTTGATACTGATGGTTTGCTCATTTTTCTGGATTTTCTGTGGAGGGATGAGCCTTTGGCACACCCTACACTGATAATTTCATTGATAGTGCCTCTTTTGCTGCATTTTGACTAAGAAAGTAAAGATGGTAATGACCGTTATAGTCAAAAATTTATTTGCATCATATTAATCCAAAACGGCATAACTACTCCTTAGCAAATAGGACCTAGATAAGTTCAAAGAAATCTTACTTTAGGTTTTGATGGATGGTCATTGAGGCTAAAACAAATAAATGTCTTTAGAAGCACAGAAATAGTTATTTTAGTAGTTCTATTCACTTTAGGAAGCACTTTATTGAATTAAATAATAGGAGTACTACGAGTACAATTAATTTTGTGTTGAAAAATACTTTATTTTAAATTCTAAACAATGGGGTTCAGTGAGCTACTGATTAGCTCATCTACATGACAGCAAGGTGGTATATCCTAAAACCCCACCAGGACAAAAGTACCTGAACTTGGGAATATCCTAAAACTTGCCTTTATTTTATGTACCCCCTCATCTGGCTATTCCATTTTATCCTTTATTATAAAATAGTAATAGTGTTTACCTAAAAATACTTTATTTTCAAATAGATAATAAAACAGCAAGAATGATGGAATATACTCTTACCAAGATAACTATTCATTGTAGGAAATAATGATATATATAAAATTATGGGTCAGTCTACTATCAATTATACTTTTGCATATGAATCTCTGCTATATAAATTAGAATGAAATTTTGTCCTGATGGTGGTGAGGAATACTTCCTGAATGTATCATGGTAAGTTGGACTGGAAACTGTTGGAAAATGCCCTACTAACTCAAACGAACCTTTGATCATACTACTTCTATATCAAAATTTTCCAATAGTTCTCTTTTCCTTACAGGTAACATTCAAATTATTTTTTCTACCATCCAAGACATTTAAATCCTGACCATTATTTATCTCTGTGACATTGTTCCCACAGATTCCATTAAAGTAATCTATACATCAGCCAAACGCTAATTACACCCTCATTCAATGCCTTGTACTCTCCTGTTCTAGTATGTTGCTTCATGTTCTTTTCCTTTGTTTAAACCAGAAATTATTAACTTGGAATCTGTTGTTCAATGGAAGAGCTCCAAAGGGTCAATGAACAGACATGAATATTATGCAAAAGTTTGTGAGTCTTGGAATATGTGATTTTTTTTTTTTTGCAGGAGAGAATCCAGAGCTTTCCTTAGATTTTTAAAAGAGATTTACTAAAAATAACAACAAAAGGTAATAATTACTGGTTTAGACCATCCTTTGGCTTTATTTTTCCTTTTAAATAAGTACATCCTACCATTTTTTCAGGGCCCAGCTTACATATTATCTCCTTCATGACACCTTCCTATATATTTGAAAATATTCTCTTCTTTGGCTTGAATCTCAGATTAACTTTACAGATCTTAAGGTCCTGCTATGGTTTAGAACCCGAATGACCTTCAAAGGTACACGTATGTTAAAGGCTCAGTCCTCAGAGTGTTGCTGTTTGGAGGTGGTAGAATCTTTGCGAGATAAGGCCTATTTGGAGGCCCTTATATCTTTGGGGGCATTCTTTCAACAAGGAGTTTTGGGATTCCGGCCTCTTCCTCTTTCTCTCTTTTTGCTTCCTCTCTCATGAAGTAAGAAGTGTTGCTCTGCCACATCCTCTTGCCATGATGTGCCTCCTACCACAGGCCCAAAGCAACGTGGCCAATTGATCTTGGACTGGAACCTCTAATAAGTGTGAACAAAAACAAACCCTTTCTTTTATAAGTTAATAATCTCAGGTCTTTTGTTGTGATGAGTGAAAGCTAATTAACAGTACTAACAGGTACTTTTTCTCTTTCTATCATGTATTCTAGTTGTGGACATATTATTAGTGGAAAGTTTTAGAGTTGGACGTATGTGACTTTGAATCTTGGTTCTATCATGGTTGAATAAGACACTGACCCTTTTTTCAGCTTTATTGGTAAAAGAATGATAATAATTTCTATTCCAAGGGTTTGTTGTGAAGATAAAATAAAACATATTAAGCACCATATTTTTCCTGGCACATAATAGGTACCCAATATATGTGAATTATATTATCTGTAACAGAAAACCTAATGATGGCTTAAACTATAAGGACGTTTTTGTTTACTTATCATGAAGTCTAGAGGTGGTAGTTCTAGATGGTAGTTTGATTTAAATGGCTCAATGATATAATGAAAAAACTAAAATATTTCTATTCTTTTGTTCCACCACTTAGAATATGTGGCTTCTTGTCTTCGTTTTTATTGCCCCATGGTTACAAGGTAGCTGCTTCAGTTGCAGGCACGGCATCCTCAAACTTATGTGACAAAGGGCCAAGGGTGTAAGGTTTTCTCATCAGACTGGAGAAAGCCTAGTAAAACATTCCACAGAAGCCTTCCAGAAGATCTCCATTTACAATTCTTTGGACAGAACTTCATCTTAATCACCATTTCTACTTGCAAAGAGTCTGGGAAAGTCAGGGTTTAGCAAAGGGAAATCAAAGTACTTTGAATAATTTAAGGTAATCATGATTCATCTCTTGAGCATGCTATATTGCTATTCCAAACAAATGTGAAATATCTTTAGCAAGAAAGAAAAGGACAGTAGATTTTTAATATATAATGAAGTTCTCATTGCCCTTTTACTTCTTATCTATTCTTCTATGAGCCCCTGAAGGACAGGATCCCTTTCTTTCCCCTTCTTTTCTTCCTTCCTACCTCCCCTCTTTCTTTCTATAAAATCTGTGTGTAATACAGTACTTGGCATATAGTAAGTGCTTTCTGATTACTCAATAATTAAAAACTAACCTGGTTGTGGTATGGGAATTCACTATAGCAATACTGGATGTCATTACCTTTGTTAGGAAAACAGCTTTTAAAATAAGTTATATAAACATTTCTAGTTTTTAGGTCTTCAAGAAACATTCCATAATACTGATGACTGGGTAGGGAGGTAAACTTTGTTGCTATACTAAGCTGTCCATATTGTATATGATTTCCAAAGCTTGTTTGGATTTGGTCTTTGTTTTGCTCTTGATCAGTGACATTTACATAAATTTGGTACACTTGGTTGTTCTAAATGATCTAGTGACATGTTTGTGGGGGGCTTGATCTCCTTTATCTTGATGAGGTCAGAATTCACTTTCTCCTTTCTCCAAATGTTGGTTACACAACTCAGTTGAGCACCAGACAGGGGAGAGGCAAGGAGACATGACCTGTTTACCTATTGGAAAAGGTATCCCATGTTATTACAAGTGCAATATAGTGCACTGCTTTTGGAGACAGATATGATTAAGGGGCCACATACAACACCTTTTTTCTTTGTTTTCCAGTCTTTTCAACAATTAAAAATAAAGTGGTCATCTACTTGAAAGTTTAATTAAAGAATCTGTGCTCCTAGTCACAGATTACTGCAAAGATTACCTACCTGGTCTTCCTACCCCATTATTGCACCCTGTAAGTCTGTCTTGTACATGTTGTAAATAAACTTTTCCTTTTTCTTTTTCTTGGGGGGGGAGGGGTACTGGGGATTGAACTCAACCGCTGATCTATATCCCTAGCCCTTTTTTGTATTTTATTTAGAGACAGGGTCTCACTGAGTTGCTTAGTGCCTTGCTGTTGCTGAGGCTGGCTTTGAACTCGTGATCCTCTTGCCTCAGCCTCCCAAGATATTGGGATTACAGGCGTGTGCCACCATGCCTTGCCAAAATGAAAATTTTCTCAAAGCAGTTTTTATCATGGCAGTACTTTCTCAAGAGCTACTTATAGCTCCCCAGTATATGTATGCCTAACTCCAGAGCTCCAAGCCTGGTACTCAAGACCCTTTGTAGTCAAATACCAATCTACTTTTCCAGTATTACCTCTCACATGTTCTTTTTTTTTTTGTTTTGTTTTCTGATACTAGAGATTTAAACCCAGAGACTCACACATGCTAGGCAAGCACTCTGCCACTGAGCTACATTCCCAGCTCTTTTAAATTTTGAGATAGGTTCTCCCCAACTTGCTGAGGATGGCCTTGAACTTGAGTTCTCCTGCCTTAGTCTCTTAAGTAGCTGGGATAATAGGCATGTGCCACTGAGCCTAGCTTCCTGTGTTCTTTAGTCAGGGCAATCTCTTCACTGGACTCCAAAGATTCCATTTTAGTTTTGCTCATACTATCCCACTATTCTGTAATTGAAACCCCACCTATTCCTTCAAGCTCATCTTCTGCTTTTTCTGGATAATCTTTAGACTATGTAAGCTTCTGTTAGCACTTATAGCCTATATTATTCAATTGGTTCTGGGCACACTCTTTCTTATTTATTTGTCTTAGACCCCTAATTTGACTATAAACTTCTCAGAGGAAGGATTTATATTCTTCCTCTTCTTTATTCCCCTCAGCAATCTGGCCTTGTAAACGTTTCTATATTCTGCTGTATGTTTGTTTCCTCTTATTCTTTCCATGTGTTGATTGAAAGGAAGGTGAAGCAGCCAAGAAAGAGCCCCAGAAGCCAGCCTGCAATTCTAGGCTATAGATAATGTATACATGGACAATCGAGGAGACATTATTATAGTTAAATGATCTTTCTCCTATACCCTAAATATTATCAGTTTTTAACATCATTTTAAAGCATCTTATGTATTGCTATAGTGATTCTGATTATCCTTTTTAATGTTGCCAAATAGCTTATTGAGCAGTCATATACTAATATTCTATACTTGTACGTTTAGGTATTCTCCAATTTCTCCCTATTACTAAGATAAATATATTTGTGTAAAGTTTTTTTTTAAGTTTCTTACCCATTCCTTCATCTAGGGCAAAAGTCATCTCCTCATAGCCTTCTTCTAACTACCCTGTAGAATTAAACCTTCTAACTACCCTGTAGAATTTCTTTGTTCCTTTGGGCCTTGCAGCAGACATTTTACATTATAACATGAATACTTGAATGTTGTTTATCTTAGGTGTATTATATTCTCTAATTCTTTCTAATCATTTTCCTTCCTAATAATCTGTAAGGATAATTTTGAATACTGATATTTTAGGGTGCAGTGAAATGAAGTGAATATATTTGCTAGCTAAATAGTCCTACCCTGCTTATATTTCCTTTGTAAGGTTATGCTTTGGAACCAACTCTTGTGGTTTAGAAAGTGGTAGGTTTTATATCTAGAGCTTCTGGCCTTATACCAATGGTTTTTAAAATGTGGTCCTTACACAAGCAGCATCAGCTTCACCTGAGAATCTGTTGAGAATGTAAATTTTTAGGCCTCACAAAAATTGGTTGAATCAATAACACGGGGGCTGGTGCCCAGAAATCTTTTTATTAAAATGGTAAAGTCCTTCACATGATTTGGATGTACTTTCATATGTGAGAACAACTGAATTAAGTAGAAATTAATACCCAATAATCACGCCCTTACACTAACATGTAATGGGAATATCTCAAGGGTATTGGAGTCAGAGGACCTATATTTGAATTTAAATTCCAGCTTTTTTCTTATATTAGCTGAAAAACCTTGGACCATCTTTTCAACTCTTCAAATTTCTGTAGACACTAATGATAATACCTATCCCATAGGATTATTATCAAATGAGATAATGTACATCAAAGTTCTTTGTAGATCACAATGGACTATAAACATACTTTCTATTTACTTTTCTCAGCCTTAGGATAAATGCCCCTATAAAGCTGATTCCAACCCAGAGTGACCTTGTCCTTATGGGATAGGCCCAAACCACACCACATCTTAGGGTCTCTAACACGTCTTCAGAAATCCAATGGTGCTGGAATCAAGAGAAAACAGACTGGAGTAGGTTGAATGTAATTTTTGTCCTTGGAAAGATCTGTGGTGATAGCCATCTTGAATCTAAACTATATTCATGCAGGGTTGGGCTTCTATGATACACTGGTGAGCCAGGACTTCAGGAGATTTGTTTTATTTTTGTTGTATAGTGAAGGATAATGAGAAAATGGCTTTATGCTAGCACTTAGGGTTAGGAAGAAAACCTGCTAGCACCATGGACTTTAGTTCACAGGCAGAGGGAGCAGGTTAATTGATAGAATCTGAGAGAAACTGGGGCATAAGTACAGGTGTTTCAGAGAAATGTGAAGAGATGTTCTCTCCATACTTGGATGCAACAGATTGTGATTTGGGTGCTCTGAAGATGTTAGGGAACACAGAAATGCTTTGGGACACCTGCAAATGACCCCCAAACTCCCAGAAGGCATTTGAAACAGTGGTATTTGGAAGTTTCCACAGGCAAATAGCTTTAAGAGCAGTGCCTGTTGCTTGAAAGTAGGGACATTTACAGACTCTCATAGGCCCTACAATTTTGGAAGCCCCACCCATCATCATATCAAATGTAAAATACACCCACACTACACATGAAATAAAATTCTCTTCCTGTGCAAAATTATAAAGGATCTTAAAAATGTTGCTTTTGAAATTATTTGGCTATAACTAACTCCTTTAATTTGCAATTGGCTATGATTTCTAAGTAATCATCATGCATACTTGGGAATTCTTGTGAAGTGAGAAAATAAAACCCACAAATTGTTTTCAAATGTAATGCAACTTTTTATGAATATTAAAAGTAACAATGATTGAAGTTCGCATACATTAAACATTTATTTCCACATTGTAGTTTTTAAATATATATATTTCAGAGCCAACAAGTATAAAATGACCCTAATTATGAAACTGGATAGCAAAACTGGTGGCGAACACATGTTAGACACCCCAAGGACTCCCAGAAATACTTGGGAGAAGTTTTCAGAGGCACGAAGTCTTGCATTATGCAGGTCTGGACAAGAGCTGAGGTAACTTGGACTATTACCATCAGTTGACCCCTATAGGCAGGTGAGACTGAAAGGAACTAAATTTGTAGATGTGACAATGGAGAGGCCCAAGAGTGGGCAGTTGCCAGTTCAAAGGAAAATCAGATAATGGAAACAAAATCCAAACCAGATTGGGACCTGTTATTGAGGACTCTGGTAAATTCTTGTTCTTTGTCTTGATCAGATTGGCTGCTTTGGGGATGATTCTGTGCTAAAGTTTCTTTAAGCCAGAAACCTTGGAGTCATCTTTGACTCCTTCACCTTCTCTTAAAACATATGTCCAATCACTCATTCCATTTTCTGGATTTTATCTCTAAAACATCCTGAATCCATTAACTTCTTTCAATCTCTCCTGCCAACACTCTGATGCAAGAAACCATGATGTCTCTCCTGGACTATTGCAACAGCTTCCCAACTTGTTATCTCTGCTTCCACATTTACATTTCTACTTATCTATGCAAATGGAGATGTATTTGTACTTTATATCCTCTCCATCTTCCACATAGCACCCACAGTTATCTTTTTTTATGGTACTGGGGATCGAACTCTGAGGTGCTTAACCACTGAGCCATATTCCCCAGCACTTTTTTATTTTTTTATTTTGAGACAGGGTCTTGCTAAGTTGCTTAGGGCCTTGCTTTGAACATGAGATCCTCCTGTTTCAGCCTCTTGAGTTGCTGGGATTAGAGGCATGTACCACTGTATCTACCAGGGGAAATGGAGGCTACCTCCCCACTCAATTTGTTCAACTCTCAATCTGTCTTGAGTTGCCAGCTTGTATCTGTACTGTCTTGTTTGGAGGTAGAAAATTAACAGTTGTTCTTGTGTTTGGAAGTTCACTAATCAGTACTATATTACCTTCTCCTCATGGAAACCTAATGCCACAGTGCATTTAAGCTAGTGAGAATATTTGGAACTCCTGTTCCACCCCTTTAAAGTTATCAATAAATAAACCAAAGATACATCCTGGCCTCTGAGCCAGTTCTCTTTGTATTCTCTCTAGAGATACATTATAATCTCTTTAAGGAAAATGATTATATCCACATGTCATTTAATTCTCCTATGCCCAGCAGAAATACACAGTTGATATTTGTTTTTGTTAGTTGCTATGATGCATAGATAGAGGACCACATAGTAAATATTTTTTTTAATTTGCTGCCTACTTTTTTGTTCATTTGCTTGCAAAGTAAAATTGTAGTGGGTTGACTTATAGTTGGTATTACATATCATAGAGGATAATATTGGTGAATTATACTCATCCTTTTACTCTATCAATCACTGGTCTATTTTCTCCCTTTATACATGTATCCAGAGTCTTATTCTTTTCTCAGCACAAGGTTGCCCTAGAAAGTCCAGTTTAAAAAATCCCTTTTGATCATTTAGACAACATTCATTCAACAAATACGTCTCAATCAAGTGGTGTGTGTGTGTGTGTGTGTGTGTGTGCGCGCGCGCGTGCGCGTGCGCGTGGGGGAGAAATGGGGGGAAGAGAGAGAAAGAGAAACATATGCACAATACAAGAATGTTACAGATGTGAAAATAAAAGGTCAGGCAAAGTGCTAGAAAAATTATAGGATCCTGTCAGGAAAACAGATCATAGTATGCATTTCAGGCAGAAGGGAATTGATAAAGGGAAGAGCAGAAGTTAGATAAATAGAGTACCCTAGGGATTAATGGCTGCAAGAAGTAGGAAGACTGGGGAAATAAAAGATCTATGGAGGGAAGTTCTACACAACTGGTGTTTTGAATTTTGAAGAGGGGTGATGTCATGGTGGAGGCTTGGACCTCTGAAGAAGGGTATGCAAATTAAGGGCTACTGAAGGGGATAAAGCTCAATGGTAGTTTAATTGGTGGGGGAATTTATGTTCTGGTTGTCAAGGGTGTGTCTTAGCTGCTGCTTTGAGGAGGTGTAGTGAGGCTGGTGCTTGGAGTGTAGAAAGAAGCTACTATATAAACTAATATAGGAAATGGAAAAAAAGGAAGGAGGCCCCTTCTCACTCCATTTCAGATCTTGCTCTTGTTGTCTCCCATTGGAAGAACATATTTGGAAGTGTGTTGGAGATGGTATATGGGAAATTTTGAAGAATCCATTAGAAATCAGCATATAAAAGCTGGGCCTAATCAGTACTATATTACCTTACATATTACACACATGTAACCCTAGTGACTCCAGAGATTTAAGCAGGAAGATCCTAAGTTCAAAGCCAGCTTCAGCAACTTAATGAGGCTCTAGGCAACTTAGTGAGACCCTAGACCATGTCTCAAAATAAAAAGGGCTAAGGATGTGGCTCAGAGGTTAAGTGCCTCTGGGCTCAACTCCTCATATCCCCATCCCCCCAAAAAACAAAAAAGAAAAGAAAAAGAAATCAATATAAAAAAGTGGGATTGAAGCTTTCACAATAGCCAAATGATCAGTATAAGAATGAAGGACTAATTCAATCTGAATGAGGATGACAGTGATGAGGAACAGCAAGTAAGGCTCCATGGAAGAGGCAGCATTAGAAATCAGTATTGTCAGATGAATACAATTTTTAAAAATTGAGAAAAGGAGAGGAGTGAGGAGTGAGAGGAGAAAGCATTTCAGGTGAGAAAATAGGAAGGACAAAGCATGGATGCTGGCAAGTATGAGCTATGCACGTGGAAATGCTTTGGGTTCCCTCTCCCCTCCACTACTGGGCCTTGTGCATTCTAGGCAAGCATTATACCATTGAGCTCTATCCTCATCCTCCGCTTTCTCATTTTATTTTGAGGCATGGTCTCACTGAATTGCAGAGGCTGTCCTTGAGCTTGCAATCCTGCTTCAGCCTCCTGAGTAGCTGGAATGACAGGGTTGTACCACCACACCCATCATGGCTTCCAGTTCTGTAACCCTGGTGGATAGTGTTCAAGGGAAAGGGTAAAATGGGAGATAGAGGCTAGAAAAGTGATCAGGGGAAGGCTGGGGCAGTAGTTCAGTGGCAGAGCAGTTGCTTTGCATGTGTGTGGCACTGGATTTGATCCTTAGCACCACATAAAAATGAACCAAATAAAATAAAGGCATTCTGTCTATCAACCACTACAAAATTTTTTTAAAAGTGATCAGGGGACAGAATACTGAGCACTTTAATCATGTGAGTTTATTGTGTTTGGACTTCACTTTTTAGGCAATAGACAATTATTGAAAGGCTGGTAGTAGAGGAGGGAAAAAGGTCTGATTTCGAACACATTACAAACATTTGGGTTTTCTTGGAGTCTGTTACAATAGAGGGAGAAGAATGAGTGAAAGTCTCCAGTGGAACAGTAACAATGAGATGGAAAAACAGAAGGGAGGGCTATCACAGCCACTGTATAAAAGCAAAGGAAATTTTGTAAATACCTCATGATGGCATCACTTTTATTTAGCTACCTCAAAGAATATTTATACCTCAAAAAGTAGATGTGTTCTTTTTTACATGACAGCTTTTCATAGTCTTTATGATTTTCTGGTGTGGTACAGTGTTTAATATGTTCAGGTCCTTGGTACCCTTGACGCTGTTTTTAGATTTTTATTTTGAATTAATTATAGATTCACAGAACTTTGTAAAAATAGTATTGAAGTACTTGGTTTCCTTTTAGAGAATGGTTAATTTTTTATAATTATAGTGCAATATCAAAACCAGGAAGCTGATATTGGTATAAATGTATATGAATAGTTTTATGTCATTTTGTCATGTGTAGATTTTTGTAACCACCACTGCAACCAGCATACAGAACTGTCCCATCACCATAAAGATCTCCTTTGTGTTCCCCTTTGTACAAAAATTCCCCCAAATCTTCCATTCCTAAACCCTGCCAGGTACTAGTATATTCTTTATCTCTATACTTGTGTCATTTCAAGAATGATATGTAAATAGAATCATACTGTAAGTAATCTTTTGAGTTTGCTCTTTTCACTCAGCATAGTATCATTGAGATCTGTCTTAGTCTATTCAGGCTGCTATAATAAAATATTTTAGACTGGGTAGTTCATAAACAACAGAAATTTATTTCTCATAGTACTGGAGTCTAGAAAGTCCAAGATCAATGAACCAGCAAATTTAATGTCTGGTGAGTGATTGGTTTCTGACTTGTGGACAGTCAGCGCCTTATTGCTGTTCTTACATAGTGAATGTCTCCCAAGCCCTGCTTTGTGATGGCACTAATCCTATTCATGAGGGCACACCCTAACCTAATCACTCCAGGAATTGAACTCAGGGGCAATTGACCACTGATCCACATCCCCAGCCCTATTTTGTATTTAAAGACAGGGTCTCACTGAGTTGCTTAGTGCCTCACTTTTGCTGAGGCTGGCTTTGAACTTGCAATCAGCCTGCCTCAGCCTCCCAAGCCCCTGGGAATATATCCATCGCCCCCCAGGCATTAGGTTTTAACGTATTAATTTGAGGGGTATACAAATATTCAGACCAAAGCAAGATCCAGTTAAGTTTGTTGCATCTAAATCCTTTTTATTGCTGAGTGGTACTTCACGATATAGTTATAACAAATTTTATGTAACCATTCACCTATTAGGGAGATTTTGTTTCTAGTTTTTTACTATTATGAATAAAGCTGTTTTAAGTTTTTCCTGTGGGCATGTTTTCATTTCTGTGGGTCTATTCCTCCACTAATGCACATAGTGTTGATTATTATAGCCATATAATAAGTCTTAAAATCAGGTAGGAGTGATTCCTCCCACTTCAACTCTTTCAAAAATGAATTTAGCCATTCTAGTTACTTTGTCTTTCCATATTAATTTGAGAGTAAGTTTGCCTATATCTGTAAAAACTCTTTCTGGTACTTTGATAGAGACTGCATTAAACCCATGATCATTTTGGAAAGAATTGATAATTTCACTATGTTGAGTCATCCAACCCACAAACATAGTCTCTCCATTTATTTAGATGTTTTTTGATTTCTTTCCTTAGTGTTCTGTAGTTTTTAGCATAAAAATTCTTATGAGTTTGGTTAGTTTTGTACCTCTGCATTTTGAATGATTTTAAATTATGTTGCATTTTAAAATTTGTTTTCTTTGCATTCATTGCTATATATAGAAGTACAAATAATTTTGAATGCTTATTTTCATTCTGCAAAGTTTCTAAACTCATTTATTAGTTGCAGGAGGTTTTGGTATATTCTTTAGAATTTTCTATGTACACCATTGTGTCATCTGTAAATAGGTACAGTTCAATTTCTTCCTTTTTAATATGTGTGCCTTTTGTTTCCTTTCCTTGACTTACTGCACTGGCAAGAGTTTTTTGCCCCATGTTGAATAACAATGGTGAGAATAGGCATCCTTTTTTAATTCTCAATCTCAGGAGGAAAACGTTTAATCTTTTATCATTAAGTCATGTTAGCTAAAGGTTTTATGTGAATGTTATTGGTCAAGTTGAGGCAGTTACCTTCTTAATTCATTGAACATTTTTATCAGGAGTGGGTGTTGAATTTTGTCAAATACATCTTATGTTATCAATTGATATGATTATTTAATTTTTCTTCTTTATCCTATTTGTGAATTACATTGATTTTCACAGATTAAACCATCATTGCCCTCTAGAATAAACCTTATTTGATCACAGTATATACCTTTTCTTTATATGCTGAATTCTATTTGCTATTATTTTGTTAAATATTTTTGCATCTAAACTCATAAGACATATTTCTGTAGCTCTCTTCTTTTTGGTATCAGAGTAATATTGGACTCATAAAATTAATTTGAAAGTATTCCTTCTTTTTCTATTTTGTGGAAAAGATTATGTATAATTGGTGTTAGTTATTCTTCACATATTTAGTAGAATTCTCCAGTGAAGCCAAGCCTGTTTTTTTTTTTTCAGGAATTAAAAAAACTGTAAATACAATATCTTTCATGTATAGGGCTGTTCAATACCTTTCATATATAGTGTATTTCACATTATGTGAGTTGTGCTTTTATTTTTATGAGAAAGTGGTCCTTTGTCTAAGTTAATTTGTGTATTCTCTCTTTCTTATTGTCATTTCTGCTAGAAGTTTGTCAATTTCACTGACATTTTCAAAGAACCAACTTTGTTTTTTTCTTTTTGGAATGGGAATTGAACCCAGGGGTGCTTAACCATTGAGCCATATTCCAGTCCTTTTAATTTTTTTTTTTTATTTTGAGACAAGGTATCAAATAAGTTGTTTAGGGCAGTGCTAAATTGCTGAGGCTGGCCTTGAACTTGTGATCCTCCTGCCTCAGCCTCCTGAATTGTTGGAATTATGGCATGTGCTATCATGCCCAGTTCAAACTTTTTGCTTCATTGATTAATTTTTTTTGTTTCAGTTTCATTGATTTTTCTCTTATCCCACTACTTTATTCATATTGTTTTGGATTTATTTTGTCTATTTTTCTAATTTCCTAAAATGGGGTGCTTATAGTATTCAGACTTTTCTTCTTTTCTAACGCAAGTATTTAGTTATTCAGACTTCTCTCTTAGCCTTTATTTGATTGATCTTTAGATATATTACTTGACTTGACAATTATTTAAAAGTATGTTTAGTTTCCAAGGTTTTAGAAAATTTCCTGTTGCCTTTCTGTTATTGATTGCCTGCTGATTCTGTTGTAGTCAGAGAACACACTATGATTTCAGTTCTTTATTTTCAAGTATTTTTTTAGTTATTAATGGACCTTTATTTTTTATTTATTTTTATGTGGTGCTGAGAATCGAACCCAGTGCCTCACACATGCTAGGCAAGTGCTCTACCACTGAGCCACAACCCTAGCCCTGATTTCAGTTCTTTTGAATCATTGATATTTGTTTTGACCCAGAATTTGATCTGTCTTGGTATATGCTCTAGAGGCATTTTAAAAGGGTGTGTATTCTGTTGTTGAGTGTAGTGAGTGTAGTTTTTTTCATTTGTTTTAAGCACATTTGTAATGTACATTGAAACATGTTTATTAAGCTAGCTATTTCTAACATTTTATTATCTTGGTGTTGGTTTTTTTTTTATCATCTTTTCTCTTTCAAGCTGATACTTCTCTGTTCTGAACAGTGGTTTTGTATCATATCATGACATTTTGTGTATTATGTTGTGTACTCTGTATCTTATTCAAATCTTGTGTTTTAGCAGGCTTGCTGACAGGGTAAGGGAATGTTGTTGCTCCTTATTGCACTGTGAGGGTAGAAACCCACATTCCCCACTAAGCCTCTAATGAAATCACAATGGAAAGTAGTACCTCATTGATTCTAGATAGGTGTAGAAATTTAAGCTCTCCACTAAATCTCTGATGATACTACCCTGGGTAGAAGGTGGGTGATCAACTCGTTGCTGTTCCCAGGTGGTCTCCAGTGATATTACTGAGGCATATTCTTTACTAATGGTCAAGGATACAAGTCCTCAGTTCATACTTGGCCTTGTCTGCCATCATCTGGTAAAAAGATGGTGTGCCTTATTTTAAGTGGGGGCAAAAGTGAAAATCCAAGTTCCCCACTATGCTTTTGATGACTGGAGTAGGGTTTGGGTCAGTGTTTTTCCCTGTGGTATTTGGCAGGAGGAGAGCAGCTATTTTATAAAAGTTTTCTGTTTTGCTAGGTTACCCTTATTCGAGCTTTTGGTTAGAAAGTGCAGGCTCTTTTTTTTTTTTTAGTTAGTTTGTTTGCACCCATAGGTATTTCTAGGTTGACTTCCCCAGTATCTAATATAGGGTATATGAGGCATAAAGAATATTCAAGGAATTTATGACTGTGGCATTTCTCAAAGCCCACAATCTCTGGCCAGTCCTCTTTCTACCTTTCAGAATCTTCTCATGCTTTTTTTTATGTATAGTTTCCAGAGATTTTAGTTATATTAGTGGGTAGAATATAGAAGAGTGCATTTGCTCCATCTCATTCAGAACTAGAGACCTGATACTATTTTGTAAGCATTTTTTCCTTTTTCTGGATACTTTCTAATCTACAACTTTCTAGCCAATCATGTCCTTTCCAGATCCCTGTGCTTACTTCTATGGTCTTTTGTGACTAAACTGCTTGTCGTCTTCTTGGCTCTGCTCAGTCCATGTGAAGTCTCCTTGAAAAGTTAGTCTCTATTCCATCTGCATTCCAGGCTCATCTCCTTGACTTCATCTTGGAAACAATTTTATTTGAGACTTAGAGGATGAATTTTGGCTGCATGCACACCTTAAAGGCTTGCTCATTCCCTCCCCTGATGCCCATACCATGTTTACATACATATACACAATTCAGAATCCCAACTACCAGGACCACACATTTGATATGCCCCTAGAGTATGAGACTGAGAGCCAAACCAGAAGGAGAGTTAGTCCAGGAATGTAAGGGTTTATGTCCTTTCCTTGACCCCAATACTGCTTGTCTCTCAACCCCCAACTAAATTTTTATATATGAAAGTTTTCTTTCTACCCACCTGTTTCTGTGGTAGCAAAGGGTGGAACCACTTTCATTCAAACTGCACGTTGATCTCTTTATCCAGGAATTTAAAAGATTTATGATCTCTGATTGAGAAGGAGGGCAGGGCAAGTAAATAGGTCACGTTGACTGGCACGTGGGCCACCCAGTTCTGGGCAGGGACTGACACAGGAACTGTTGAACTACAGAGTTGAGAGAGGAATCTTGGCAGATTGACTGCAAAAGAGATAATGTGCTAATTCCCTTTGAGAAATCCTGGCCAGCCCATGTTGTTGTATTAGAGGCCATTCCTGTTGGATTTGGCAGTGAAATATTCAATAGAAAACACACAGGTAATAGGGCTTGGAAAATGTCATTGCTAAATTCTCCTTGACTTTGCCAAGGTTAGCTGGGTGGCATGTTGAAGTCTGATTACTTTATGAAAATGGATAGCTTTAAGGTTTTAGGATGTTACTTTGGACTTGCTAATGCACCAAGCTGGGCTGTGAGTTCTTTCTTCTTTTTCTGGAGTGCTCCTGGCATATTTAAGCTAAACTTTCTTTCTTTTTCTTCTGCTTCATTAACATCTGGGACCTCAAATAACGTTAGAGCTTGACCTGAGAGATCACCTAGTGCAATCTCTCCTCGTCTTGCTTTTTCTTCCATTCTCTGCCCACCTCCATGTCCTTTTTGAAGATGAGAAAAGTAAGGCATATAAGCAGGAAAGAAGTACCCTTTATCAGGTGATACAGCTAATTAGTGATAGAACTGGGACTGGAACGCACGTCACCTAACTCTTGGTGCCATGGTCTTCCTACTATACAATGTGTCCTGTAGTATTTTCTCAACCAAACGTAAGAATGAGATGCTTACTTGTTTTTTCTCCATACATTTTCCTCTGACTTCATTTGTGCTTGTTACAGATTGTAAGCAAACACACTCTGTGGGCTTTGGTCCATTTAGAGCAGAGGTGGAGAAATATTTGTCTGTCAAATATTGTTGCCATGAAGAAAGAGATGCAGAACAAAAAAAATCAATAAAAATCAATATTCATGGGCTGGGGGTATAGCTCAGTGGTAGAGCACTTGCCTAGCACATGTGAGGCACTGGGTTTGGTGCTCAGCACCAAATAAAAATAATTAAATAAATAAAGGTATAGTCCATCTACAACTTAAAAAAATATTTAAAAAATCAATATTCATGAAAAGGAAATTTAATTTTTATTTTATTAATTATTTAACATACTTATTTAGTGCTAGGGATTGAACACAGAGGTACTCTAACACTGAGCTATGTCCTCAGTCTTTTTTTTTCCACTTTGAGACAGGGTCTTACTAAATTGCTTAGGGCCTGGCTAAATTGCTGAGGCTGGCCTTGAACTTGTGATCCTCCTGCCTTAGGCCCCCAAGCTTCTGGGATTATAGACATGTGCCACTGTGTCTAGCTTAGTTTTTATTTTTTTAAGAGCAAAAAAAAACCCTAAAGTATGCAAGTCATTCACTTTTCATTCTAGGGACCAGGAACATAAAATTTTATTTAATAAACATGTCATGGTAGTGAAACTGTAACATATGCATTTGCAAATCAAAGAGGTTTCATTTTGCTTATCTATTTTTTGAAGCAGAAGAATTAAAATTCAATCTGAGTTTTTAAAGAAGAGTAAAGTTTCTAGATTTAAATATATATATANATATATATATATATATATATATATATATATATATATATTCAATTTCCAACCTGAGAACTACATGCATCATTGAAATCCTTTATTTGTCATTATTAGTGAAAAAGTTCCTTATTTCCTTCTCCAGAATGTTGCAGTACAATTGAGGGGGTCTTATTTATTTTTACAAAGAAAGGCCCTTGAATTTCCATGGTGTCATAACTCTTGTATTCTTTTGGGTAGCCTTGCTGAGGTTGTTTTACTTTGGCAGCCTGGCATTGAGTACCAAAAGTCAAGTGGGATAGGTGACAGTGGGCAAATTTCTGCTCATGTTAGTGAGGCAAAGGTTCCCCACTCTAGGAACAATGGACAAAATATTGCCTGATATTCTTTGTCGACAGTTTTATTTGCAGTCCCCAGAAAATAATATTTTGTGCCTGCTGTTCTTACATATCCTAAATCCTTCTTTGACAATGTTACACTGAAAGTGGAATATAAATATATTATGTAAATGTGATGAAAGGAAGACTGAGAACACATGCATTCAGATTATAACGGTGTGCTTGGAGAGATATTTTTCCATCCAAGATGTAGAGTGTACATTTAAAACATCTGGAGGTTTCCTTTAGAACCTGAATGGCTTACTTGTCTTTGAGTGATCATTGGAATAATCTGGAACCTGAGCTGCATGCTCTTAAAAAAAATCATACAACCCTATATATTAGTGCTCTAGAAAGTTACCATTTCAGCGAGGCCTGCACTGTTCAGCAATCCCATTAATCAAGGTGGCCAAGGTTGGGACTTCTCAGACTTTGAATTCATCCTGTAACATCCTGTGGAGTATACGCAGGGACACTGGAGGCAAACACACACTTTATAACTAGTGCTTTGTGTCTGTATAAATCATGATTTTTTGTTGTACTCTGTTGAACTGAGCTGGACCATACTTGAACTTTAAATCCTCTATTTACCTGGGCCAGTGGTTTTCACACTTGAGTGTGCATCACTCAAGAATCACCTAGAAGGTTTGTTAAAACACAGATTTCCAGTTACCAACTCGAGAGTTTCTGATTTAGTAGGTCTGAGAAAGCCTGGGAATTTACACCTCTCAAGTTCTGGTGTGAAGCTGATTCTGTTGGTGCTGGGAACTCACATTGAGAAACACTGGTCTGGGCTATAGGGAAGATAGAATGGATTGCTCATTGGTCGGTCTCTCTCTCTCTCTCTCTCTCTCTCTCTCCTCTCTCTCTCTCTCCCTCCCTCCCTCCACACACACATTCTATTCTTGTTTCTCTGTATACTTAACCATTGTCTATACTGTGAAACATGGATCAAAACACCAAAAGAATAACCTGTTCTTTTATCTGCTTGCTCTATGCTTCCATTTTCTTTGGTCCTGCTAGACTTTTCAAAGATAATGGTGGTGGGACTCTTTCTCAGCAACCCTAAGCCTATTTTACTGCATCTGTCATATGGGAGGGCAGAAAGAAAATGCAATTTAGTCAAGTCCTAAAGAAGACAGGACTTTGAATCTTCCTGCTCCTCCCATGGAAAGCTTCTCTCCCTACTAATAATAAGGTCTCCATGACCCACATCAAAGCTGTTTTTTCCTGGAGCAGGAAAGAATGTTGGTTGATGAGTTGGTCCTCTAATAGAGGTTGGACTGTGTGACCAATACTCTGCTCCATTTTGTTCTCTGTCAACTCGATTGGGTTTGTCAGCCAGGTAGGTCTATGATCTCCCAATTTTGTTGCTACTCCACAGAGATAAGAGACCAGCATTGTCTCAGAAAAATTCCTTCTTTTAGCTCCACAAGACTATTTTCCATTCCTCTCTTCTGTTTTGTCAATCTACCTGGGACCAATAGTATTAGTAGAACAGTTCTTCAGGCATTTTACAAATGTTTCTTTTGATATTAGTCTCCAGAAGATACTTTATAAGAATATTCCTTTAATTATGTTCACTCCAAAGCCACTCCTTATGCTAAGTCAAAGAGTCACATTTACCATATCATAATATGCATATCACCTTAACCAAGCTTACTAGTTATTTAACATGCACAATATAATGGCATCAGCGTAGCCTAAATAATAAAATGCCAGCATTACAAAATTCCCCACATTTTTGTCCACCATAGTATAGAATTTAATGTATCTTTTTTGATGTGATGTTAAATTCTTTTTGCTGATACTTTGTTAATGATTTTTACATCTATGTTCATCAGGGCTTTTGGCCTGAAATTTTCTGTTCTTGTCTGGCTTTGGTATCAGGGTAATTCTGGCCTTGTAAAATGAGTTTGGAAGTGTTTTCTCTACTTCATTTTTTTTGGCAAATGTTTAAGAAGAATTGGTGTTAATTCTTAAAATGTTTGGTAGACTTAATCAGCAAATCTATCTTTTCTTGGGCTTTACTTTTTGAGTGAGACTTTTGATTTTTACTAATTGAATTGGTCTCTTCAGATTTTGTATTTCTTCATGACTTATTTTTGCTTGTTTGTCCTTTTTTCAAGAATTTATCCATTTCTTATAGCTTCTCCAGTTGTTAGTGTACAATCATCTCATAGTTATCTCTCCTGATCCTTTGTACTTCTGTGGTATCAGTTGAAATATCTCCTCTTCATTTATAATTTTAATTATTTGAATATTCTCTTTTTTCTTTGTCTAGCTAAAGTTTGTCTGTTTTATCCTTTGCAAAAACCAACTCTTACTTTTGTTGATCTTTTCTATTGTTTTTCTATTTACTATTTCATTTATTTCTGCTCTGATCCTTCAAAATTTCTTTTGATTCTCATAACTTTGGGCTGAGTATTTTCTTCTTTTTCTAGTTCCCTAAGGTGTATAGTTAGGTTTTTATTTGAATTCTTTATTTTTTAATGTAGGCATTCTTGTTCTAAACTACCCTCTTAGAACTGCTTTTCCTGCATCCCATAAGTCTCAGTAGGCAGTATGTCCAGTTTTGTTGTCTCAAGATATTGTTTTTTTAAATTTTCCTTTTTGATTTTTTCTTTGACTCATTGGTTGCTCAGGAGTATGTTATTTAATTTCCACATATGTGTAACATTTTCAGTTTTACTCTCATTATTGATTTTTGGTTTCATTCCATTGGAGTCTTAAAAGATAGTCGATATGATTTCAATCTTGAGTTTGTTAAAACTTGTTTTGTAGCTATCCCTCTCTTCAGTCTATACCCAAAGGACTTAAAAACAGCATACTACAGGGACACAGCCACATCAGTGTTTATAGCAGCACAATTTACAATAGCTAAACTGTGGAGCCAACCTAGATGCCCTTCAATAGATGAATGGATAAAAAAATGTGGCATATATACACAATGGAATATTACTCAGCAATAAAAGAGAATAAAATCATGGCATTTGCAGGTAAATGGGTGGAGTTAGAGAAGATAATGCTAAGTGAAGTTAGCCAATGCCAAAAAAACAAATGCTGAATGTTTTCTTGGCTATAAGGAGGCTGATTCATAGTGGGATAGGGAGAAGGAGCATGGGAGGAATAGATAAACTGTAGATAGGGCAGAGGGGTTGGAGGGGAAGGGAGGGAGCATGGGGTTATTAATGATGGTGGAATGTGATGATCATCATTATCCAAAGTACAGGTATGAAGATACGAATTGGTGTGCATATACTGTGTATACAACCAGAGATATGAAAAATTGTGCTCTTTATGTGTAATAAGAATTGTAATGTATTCCACTGTCATATATAAATTTAAAAAAAACTTGTTTTGTGGCCTAACATGTGTTCTATCATTAGAATGTTCTGTTGTGTGCTGAAAAGAATATGTATTCTGTTGGTGTTGGGTGGAATGTTCCATATATGTCTGTTAGGCCCATATGACCAATAGTGTTAATTCACTATTTCCTTATTGATTTTCTGTATAGATGATCTGTTTATTTTGAAAAATAGGACACTGAAGCTTCCTATGATTATTGTACTTCTGTTCATCTCTTCCTTCAGTTCTATCAATATTTGCTTAATATACTTTGTTGCTCTGATGTTAGAAGTATATGCAGTTACAATTGTGTCCTCTTGGTGGATTGATCTCTTTATCACTTTAAAATGACTTTCTTTGTCTTTCATAGCATGACTTACTCTATTTTGTATGATGTAAGTATAGCTACCTCAGCTCTAATTTGGTTACCATTTTCATGGCATAAATTTTTCTAATCCTTCCCTTTCAGCTTTAATGTTGAAGATGGGCTGTCATAGGTAGCATATAGTTAGGTATTTCTTTTATTAAATCTCTTCAGCTACTTCATGTGTTTTGATTGGAGGGTATAATCCATATACATTTTATGTATTTGTTGATAGGTGAGGAATTATCTACTGCCATTTTGTTGTTCATGACTTTTTTATCGTTTGTTTTCTTCCTCCCTTGCTTTTGTTCTGTGTAATTTGATACATTTTTGTGGTGATATATTTTGACTGCTTTTTCTTTTTATTATATATACTATAGGTTTTTGCATATTAGCTACCATGAAGTTTATGTAAAATGTCTTAGACTATTTTTAGTTTATAACATCTTTGATTGCATACTTATTCTTCTCTCATATTTTGTTATTGATGTCATAGTTTATATCTGATTATACTGTGTATTCATTAACAAGTTGTTATAAGTATAGTTTTTAAAAATATATTTCTAGTTGTATTTGGACCTAATACCTTTATTTTATTTTATTTTTTTATGTGGTGCTGAGGCTCAAACTGAGTGCCTCACATGTGCTAGGCTAGGCAAGTGCTCCACCACTGAGCCACAACCCCAGTCAGAGCATAGTTATTTTTAATACTTTGCCTTTTAACCTTTATACTATAGTTGAAAGTGGTTTACATACCACCATTACAGTATAGGGTATTCTAAAGTTCAGTCTATATTTTTGTGTTCATCAGTTTTCTATTGCTGTTACCAAGATACCTGATATGAACAACTTAGGGGAACACACCTTTATTTTGGACTCATGCTTTCAAAAGGTCAGTCCATGGTCAGCTGACTCCATTGCTCTGGTCCTAGACAGAACATTATGGTTGAAGAGCATGACAGAGGAAAGCTGCTTGGCTCCTGAGAGCCAGGAAGGAGAGAGACAGACAGAGAAGCCAAGGACAAGATGTATAATTCCCAAGGTCACATGAGTAGTTGATCTACTTCCTCCCTCCATGTCCCAACTTCAGTTACCATCCAGTAATACATTCAAATTATTAATCCACCAAATGGATTAGCCCACTGATTACATCATTGCTTTCATTATCTAATCATTTTAGCTCTGAACATTTCTGCATGAACACAGGAGCTTTGGGGAAAATACCTCATATCCAAACCATAACACCTTTACCCATGTGTTTTATACTTCCATATATTTCATGTAACTAAATTATGTTCTTTCATTTCAGTTTTGGAAAACTCTCTCTAGTAATTCATATAAGGCAAGTGTTATGTTAATGAATCCCCCAGCTTTTTTCTAGTTTGGGTAAATTTTTATAGCTCCTTTATTTCTAAAGGACAGCTTTACCAGATGAAGTATTATTTGTTAGCATGGTTTTTTTTTTTTTAGTACTTTTAATGTATCATCTCAATCTTTCCCAGTCTGTAAGGTTTCTTCTGAAAATTTTCCTGATAGTCTTATAGTAATAAATTCTATCAGTAATTTTATGTAATGAATGCATTTAACTCACTGCTTTCAAAATACCATCTTTTACATTTAAGAATTTGATTACAGTGCATCCCAGTGAAGTTTTCTCTGGGTTGAACCTGTTTGAGGATCTTTGATGTTTATGTTCCTGGATGTCCATATTACTCTCTAGATTTGGGAAGTTTTTAGCCATTCTTTCTTTAAATAAGCTTCCTGCCTTTTACCTTATCTTTTGCTAGAACTCCCATAATCTGTATATTATTTATCTTGATGGTGTTCTATCAGTCTCATTTTTAAAATCCTTTTTTGGCCTCCTCTGACTAGATAATTTTAAATGACCTGTTCTCAAGTTTATAGATTCTTTCTTCTACTTAACTAACTGTGCTGCTTTTACTCAATTTTGCATTTTATTTCATTCGTTATGTTTTTCAGCTCCAGAATCTGTTTCTTAAATGATTTCTCTTGTTAATCTTCTTATTTTGTTCATGTATTGTTTCCCTGAATTTGTTGAGTTGTCCATGTTTGTTTGTTTGTTTGTTTATTTATTTTTAGTGTTCTTAAACCAATTATTTGGAAAAAAAAGTCATGCAATTTGTAGATCTCTGTTTCTTTAGGGGTTGTTAATTAGAATATTATTATATTATTTTGGTGGTATCATGGTTTCTAAATATTTTTGTGTTTATTAAAGTATTATATCACTTTATTCACATTTGAAGAAGCAGCACCAATGCCAGTTTTTACTGACTGATTTTGGGAGCCAAATGGCTTTCCCAGTGAACCTGATTAGGGATGTTTTAGCTCCCCATACATGCCTGATCCGTACCTCTTGTTTCATCTTGGCTAGGGAATTCCTAAAATTAGGTGCCTTCTATCTATTTCTCAAAGCAAGCCACATGCTGATAAATTATCATTTGTTTTCTCTAGAGTAGTTCACCTAAATGCTTTAATTTGTGTGCCTGCTCACAATCCTGTAGAGTTGGTCTGGGTGTTTATATCTGTGAGCATTCTTCAGAGCCTCATACTTACTGTCATTGGGGTAAGGTGCAGGGAACTGGCCATAGGGCAGAGGTGAGGTGTAGGGAACAATGTGGGTACCCACCAGTCAGTTGAGGGGGATGAATAGGTAAGGCATTCCAAGCAGCTAGTGGTCAGGTTTCCTGATGAAGTTCACAAAATAATTAGCAGAATTTGTGACCCATTGTTGAGTTCTGAGCCCTGGTTGCTTTGATTCCACATTTGTCTTTCCTGATCCTGGCATCTCCCAACTGCTAAGCTGTGCTGATACCCTGAGTATTTTGGGTGGGGCAGTAATGTGGTGGGCAGCATCCAACATGGCTGTGAAACCAAACTATCACTCACCATTGTTGGGAGTCACCCCGGCTCCAAAGATGGCGCCGACCGCACTTCTCTTCCGGTACTAACTTCCCCATGCCCCGAGACAGCAGCGGGAAGAGCTGCCCAATGGTGAGCCCTGCTGACCCTCATGATTCTTACCCACCAATCAGAAAGCACCCCAAGCCAATACCCTGCTCTGTTGAACCGCCCCTGGCTCTATAAATGTGCAAAGCTGTTCCTCAATAAAGGGGTACTTCTCTCACAACGAGCCTTGTCCAGTCGTTCTCTCAACTGTGCTCTCTCTTTCCCCTGTGGGAGATATTGTGGTCCATGGGATTCTCTCTTGGCACTGAGGTGTACCTCCTTGATAAAGTGAAATTGTTTTTCTTGTCCTATTCAATGTATCAATGCTCAGGTATGCTGGAATTTCCTCACTAGACTCCTAGACTTCCACATGGGTACTCTTGTCTGTGAGTGGTTGTCAAAATTGATATTTCTGTATGGAGATGATGGTAGAAAACTACTATTTTGCCATCTTTCTCACATCCTTTTGACACTTTAAAATTTAATAAGCCAAATATTATCCCATTTTCACATTGATTCTTTATTCTCACAGAGAAATCATGTCCCCAAATATGTATGAAACATGAGCACTTTATGATTTTATTTCATTCTCAATCTCTATCAGACAGGTTTCAGGTGCTCTGAAGAGCCTAAGTTCTCTTGAGGTTTTTTTTTGGTAGATTTATCCCAGCTCATTGGATTATGGAATATATGGAAACATGAGGCCAAAGTCCCAGCTAACAGTATTAGGGCATATATATTTGACCAGGGAGGACTTTGTGTTGTATATACTCCCTGCAAACCAAGTATATCAGTATATGGTTGATTGTTCATACATAGAAGACATGGCAAAAATCATCTTGTTCTACTTCATCTTATTTCAATCCCTGCCCTAAAACTGTAAGCTTTAATCACACTGAAGATCTTATAATTTCTCCAACTGTGTCCGATGCCAAACTCTGTTATGCCTTTATTATTTTACTTACCTGGATTTGCACACCTAGTTTGTTCTCTCATTTTTCAGTCTTTCTGGAAAATACTTATTCATTTATTAAGACTCTATTTAAGCATTCCTCTATGTAGAGTTCTTAAATGCTTAAATAGTTCTAAGTAGAACTAACTGTTCCCTCCTCTGAGCCTTTACTGATCTCAGCTTATCAGAGTCCTTGCAGGAAACTGATAACACATATCAGATATTTAAAGAGTTTATTATCAGCACTATGTACAAAGATATGAGTAGGAATTAGAAAATCCACAAAGATAGATAGTATAGTACCACAGATCTAATAGCAATTTGGTGTATTGCTATTACTGTTCCTGAAAGGGATACCAAGAAGGATATGTGAATAGAATTGACTGATAGGAGACATGTTGTACTTTGGATATGAGGTGTCTTCAAAAGCTTCTGTTTTAATGCAGGAACGTTCAGAAGTTAGATTATGAGAGCTGTAACCTAGTCAGTTCATCCTAGTTTGAGTGGACTGATAACTATAGACAGGTGGGGGTGTGGCTGGAGGAGGTGGGTCACTGGTAGTATGCCATCTTCCTTGCAACCTCTTAAACACACATTCTCCCCTCCACCCCACTTCCCACCTATAATGAGCTCAGCAGCTATCCTCTGCCATTATGTTCTGCATTAGTTTAGACCTAGAGGGATGGAATAAATTGACCATGAATGGAACCTCTGAAACCATGAGCCAAAATAAACTTTTCCTCCTCTCAGAAATTTTTTGTCAGGTAATTTTGGTCACAGCAACATAAATCTGACTAATATAAGCCAAGACTTTTGGTTGAGAGATGTAGCCAGCCAGTGGCTACCCTGAAGTAAGGGATCCAGGGAAGTAAATTTCCTGAGTTCATCTCTCTTGCCCTTAAGACTCTTGCCATTTTCCCACATTAACTAAGCATGTTCAAAAGATACAGGGCAAGAGAGGCCATTGGTACCTCTGTGTAGGTCAGCCTTCCAGAGTTCAGAGCATGATGGATTATGGTAAAGGGTAAATAGGTGGGAATAAATGGAAGCTATCTGGCACAACTAATTACACTTTTTTTCTTGTAATTGTCTTCTAGCTTTATTGAAGTATACAATTGACAAAAAATGGTTTATATTTAAGGTATACAATGTGATGATTTGATATACATGGATCCTAAAATGATTACCACAATCAAGCTGATTAACACACGTATCACCTCAAAGGTATATACTTGTGGTAAGAACCCTTAAGATCTACTGTTTTTGCAGATTTCGGGTATACAAATATTAACTAGATCTACCATCTATACATTAGATCCTCAGTACTTATTCATGTTATAGCAGAAGTTTGTATCCTTTGATTGTTATCTCTGTTTTTTCCTTGTGTGTGCAACTCTCTTCTGTACATTGCATCACTATCTTTGTACTTTTACTTCCTATTTTGCTCCTAGCACAGAATAGGCACTCAATAAATGTATGTGAATGTGGTGGATATGTGAGTTTGGCTGAGTTGCATCTAATAAATTAATAAATACCTAGATATCAGCCAGATGGGTAATGAAGATATAGGAAAATGCCACTCATTATTAGAAAATTGAATGCATATTACTCAGTCTTAATACTTTATATTCATGAGGTCTGAAATCTCAATGAGAAAGCTTATTTACACATTGTACTTTTAAATTCAAACTAGATTTATGTCTACCAAGAAGCCCATCTTGAGTTATATTATAGCTACTTGGAACTTTTCTTGTATGTCAGGGATTAAAGGAATATGATGGGTTTTGCGATCTAATAGTTATAGTCTCTATTAGGGTGCTTGAGCATTGATGGGGATAATAGAAGAATAAACCCCTGCTATAGATTTGACCACTGAATTTCTTCAATGACTGGATTTTAAATACCTTTACAGAGTCTCAGCCACAGGGGTCATATCGTATTTAAATTTAGTTTATAATTATAAATGATAAAAACAAAAATTTACATGGAAAAAGTATTCAGAGTATAATCATGGCACATATGAATAAGTTTACTTGGTCATAATTGGGTACTCATTTGAATATTAGTAGAATGAAGGACTGAAAATGTACAGATGAGCTTGAGATATACATATATGGGGTGAAAAAGAGTATAAGTCTCACTTTCCATAGCAGGAACTCAAAAAGACAATGGCTAAAATTGAAAAAAAAATCAAGAAGTAGCAATATAGAATATTATTTAAATATCCAGACATAAATATCTAGGAATTTGATTTTAAAAGGTAGAAATTATTGTCTTTTGGGGATATAAAATGGAAAACCAGGGAATTGATTTTTAATACGCTTTATTTTTTAACTCTTTAAGCTCCTTAAAATTTTATTTACAAGCACATGAAACATTTATTCTTTTTATTCTTATGGTGCTAGGGATCAGACCCCTGAGCTCATGCATGCCAGGCAAGTGCTGTACCACTTAGTCACATCCCCAGCCCATTTTTCTCTGTTTTGTTTTGTTTACTTAGTTTCCCAGTTTATCTCCACTCTCCCTCAGTTGTATAAATCTCCTTTAAATATATTCAGAAACATAATAATGTTGCCTCCTTGAACAAGTCTCTCCTCTAGAGTTTTATCTTGCCTTAGTATGGAGAAGTTTTTCCTGAGCCTGATGTTTATCTCTTGTATTGTGATTTCCATTTACTACCATCTTGAGTATTATGCATACTCTATCTTTTATTAATTCCTCTGTTTTTTGAATCCTGTATTTTCTTTCTTGTTTTGATTGAGTTCATCCTTCAGCGGTTTGTTGAGAAAGGGGACATAGAAAGTATATATTTATGTACTTTTTGTTTGTTAGTTTCTGAAAAAAAAGTTTTAGTCTGCCCTCACACTCAGTTGACTCTTTGTCTAGTGATAGAGTTTTAAGTTGGAAATAATTTTAGGGTATATTTCTAAATTTTTTTCTTAGCTTCCAGGGGGGTCATTATTGACAAGTCCATGAACTTCTGTCTAGAAGTTCATGGGATCTTCTCTTTGTATTCAATATTATGAAGATTCATGGTGATATACCTTATTTGGGTCTATTTTTACCTATTTGTGCTGGTCACTCATATCCCTTTCAGCCCACAAACTCATATTTATTACTTCTGGGAATTTAAAAAAAAAAAAACTATTTCAGTGAGGATTTAATTCTCCTTTTTTCCCTCTCTTTTATTTTCCCAAAATGGATCTTGTAAATTCTGGGACAATTCTGATTTTCTTACATTTTTCTGTTCTATTTTATATCTCTTTCTTTGCTCTTAGTAGCTGAATGATTTCCTGAATTTTATCATTCAACTGTTCTGTGGAACTTTCTATTATTTTCTCTTAGTTTTAATTTCTAAGAGTAATTTAAAATTTCCTAATATTTCTTTTTTAGTAGTTTCCAGTTCTTGGTTGTTGGATTTTAAAAAAAAACCTAACATTTCTCTTTTTAAAAGTTTTTTAAAAATATTTTGTTTTAGTTGGATATAATACCTTTATTTTATTTTTATGTAGTACTGAGGATAGAACCCAGTGCCCTGCACATGCTGGGTGAGCCCTCTACCACTGAGCTACAACCCTAGCCCCAAAACCTCATATTTCTTTGAGAATATTTATTGTGGTTTTATTGATGTTTTTGTCTCCCTATATTTCATATGCTTCCTAAATCAACAATAGGAAAAGTTGGATGTTCATGTTTGTCTTATCCCTTGCATATTTATTACAGGATTTTCTTAAATATCTAGTGTTCTATGGATTTCTGCACATATTTAAGAGAGAAACATTAAAAGAAATTGTTGGAAGCTTTGTTTAGGTGGTTGGGGTTTGAAATCTATGGGCTTCACCATTGAATATTCTAACTTAAGCTATTTAGTTGAGAACTCCCCAATGTCAATACATGATATTTCTTTGTGGATGATTCAAATTCTTCATTTGGAGTTCTTAAAACCTCTCTTACTAAAAAAAATCCCATACCATTGTTTAATTGGGGTTTTAGAAGGAGATGAAGGTAGGGAAAGAGTATTTAGTCCTCCACTTATCCAGAAATGGAATGAGCATTCATATCATTGGCAAATTCATAAGAGTGCTGATGGAAGTGGTATCCTCCTGAGTATTGAGTACACCCTTTAGGAATTAGTACTTCCAGGGAAAACATGGACCAGTTCTTCTGAAATGGTCAACAATAGTGTCCATGGTTGGAGTGATAGCTCAATGTGAAGGTTTGATTCCAGAACTTCTAGAAAGAGACTAGGACATAGGTCCTAGTTTCTAATCAGAAGAGCATTGATGATAAAGGCACAGAATGAATGAAGCCCAGGGAATTGCTTTCTTTTTAACCCATATGAACATTTAAATGCCCACATTTTTTGTGTTGTTGTACTCAAGACAAATGGTTGATCTGAATGAAAACTTGATTTGTCTTAGACTAGACAGGGATCCATCTAACAAATAGGTATAGGATTTTCCTATTCACTTGTGAATAGTTATTGAGTACTTATTTCATGCCAAGCACTATTATAGAACATGGAGATACAATTATGAATATAAAAAATTCTACCTTCATGGAGTTTATTAACTTTTAAGCACTATTCTAGTGGTAGGGAATACAGATTTAAGCAAGATCAACAGTGTCCTTATTCTTGTAGAGCTTACAGTCTAGTTTGGCATGGAAGGAAACTAATAAAGAAGAAAATGTTAGATATAATGATCAATGTTAAGGTAAAAGAAACTGAGGTTATATGATATAGAGTAACTAGGTGACATTAAGATGAGTTCTTAAAGAACTCAGACAAGTAAAATTTTGGTGAAGAACATTTATAGACAGAGGAAGCAACTAGGAGTGTGACACATCAGTAGGAGAGAAAGCCTGGCATTGCAAAAGCATAGGGGGCAAAGGAGTGGTATGAGATGGAATGGGTAGGGACAGCTCATATAGGGTCTAGTTGTTTGTGTTAAAATGTTATTTTATTTTGATACTAATAGTTAGCCATTGAAGTCTTTTAAGCAGGGATACCCAATGATCAAACTTTATTTTAAAAGAATTACTCGGTCTGATCTTAGAAGGTAGACCATAAAGGGGCAAGAATGTATGCAGGAAGAGCTGTTAAGAGGCTGCTGTGATAATCTACACAAAAAAATGATCGGAATAAAGTTTTATTACTTGATATGGCAGGAAGTGGGTGTATTTGGGAGATGTTCTCAAGGAAGAATTAATGGAGAAACAGAATGAATTGGAATGCAGGGCTATGGGGAAAAAAGAATTAAGAATGACTCTCTTTTCTGTCTTATTTCTTAAGGTACAAATGACTAGAGGGGCAAGTTTCTGTGGGTGTGTGTGGATCAGGAGTTCTGTTTTGGATCCATTAAATCTGAGATGCCTAGTGAACAGGTAAGTGTTGTGGTCAATTAAGTAATTGAATATACAAGTCTGGGGTTTAGGAATATAGCTAAAATGTGGGACTCATCCATTTATAGACGGTCTGTGTAAAACCAGTGGGTCAGTGTGCTATTAAACTTTTAATCACTGTGACAAAAATACCTGACAAGAACAACTTAGAGGAGGAAACATTTAGTTTAGGCTCATGGTTTCTGAGTTTCAGTCCATGTTGTCAACTCTATTGTTCTGGACCCAAGATGAAGCAAAACATCATGGTAGAAGAGTGTGGCAGATGAAATCTGCTCCACTCATGGTGGCCAAGAAGGGTG
>NW_026000338.1:940756-966703 GCF_001458135.2 Marmota marmota marmota
AGAGAGAGAGAGAGAGAGAAATATGGTGGGGGGGGAGTCAGGGGACTAGACACAATCTCCAAGAGCTTACCCCAAGTTACCTAACTTCCTCCAACTATGCCCTATGTACCAACAGTTACCACTGAATTAGTCCATTCAAATTATTAATCCATCAAGTGGATCAATTTATTAATTAGGTTATATGTCTCAAAATTGAATCAATATAATTCTGAACATTGCTGCATTAACAGGAGCTTTGGGGGCATACCTCATATCCAAACCATAATAGTCACATAAAATTTTCATGTGAGAGAGGATACATAGAAAACAGAGGTGTCTTGGGACATGTCAACATTTAGAGATGGAACAGAGGTAAAGAAACTAGTATGGGAAAATGAGGAGAGACAAGTGAGGTAGGAGGAGACCAGGTCAATGTGATGTCAAGAAAGAGTGTGATTCATCAGTTTGAATGCTGCTTAGTACTTAATACAAGGTAAGGACACAGAGATTTCTACACATTAGTAATATAGATGCCATTAGTAACATTGATAAGAAGTTTCAGGTAAACTTTAGGAATATGAGCTCAATTAGAGTGTGTTCAATTTAGAAATAGGTAAGTAAATGAAGACAGTAACTCTAGAAAATATCTTGAAGTTTTTTCTTTAATAAAGAGTAGAGAATTTGGGTTCAGGAAGGAAGCTGGGTTATGAGAAGGTCTGTTTTCTGTAAACTGACTGAAATGACCCACTAAAGTGAGATCAAAAAGATGGTGATGAAAGAGAGAGTTTGGTTTCTAGAAGATCATGAACTAGGAAAAATAAAAACCAAAAACTTGAGGACTGAATGTAGACCATGACCAAGTCCTTATCATTCAACCTCTACTATGATTTTTTTCTTACTTAAACACTGGTGGTAATTTTCATCACAAAGAAAAAGGAAGTCCTGCTCTATGATGGCTACTAGACCTGTAGTATAGTCACTGTCCTTGGTTTGTTCGATCAACTTTCACTGCTACTAGTTTCACAAAGTTGGTCCTTTGGGGGCTCACAGTATTATTTGTGGACTTGTGAGATGGCATTCCTAAATCAGATACAGGTACTGTGGATATAGATTCACAAAATTGATCTTTGTAATGTTTTACATGTGCAAATAAGACAAGCTTTATATATTTTGTAACTCAATAAACATATAATCATTTAGTAATAATAATAAGTTATCATGTGTTGGGTGCTTACTACATACCAAGCCAGTACACAAAGTGATTTATATGCAATATATTATTTTATTTAGTGTCTACAAAAACTTATTAAGTAGGTACTATTTTTATTCCCATTTTAAAAATTAGAAAACTGGCTGTGAGGGAGGATGATACATGCATCAAGGAAACATATCCTCAGATCTTTTTGATTAAGAGACCCATGTACATAAGCATTGAAATATAGTGCTTGATTTATTTTAAGGGACTGTATTTATATAATTTTTCTTGCTATAACAAATATCTGAGTCTATGAACTTTATAAAGAAAATGGGTTTATGTAGCTCACAGTTTTGGAGGCTGAAAGTTCAAGATTGGATGGCCCCATCTGTTCAGCTTTGGTGAAAATCCCATTGGCTATGTCACAGTATGGCAGAGAAATGGAATGGGAATTGACCATGTGCAGAAGGGGCCAAGTTCATGGGGTGGCCTTGCTTTGTAACAACCTATTCTCATAAGAGCACACTCACTATGTGAGACTGGCATGAATCTCTTCTGAAGGCGATGACCCCAAGACCTAATTTCCTTGCACTAGTCCTCACCTCCTAAAAGTTCTACAACCTCAACTCCACCACACTGGGGACCAAGCTTCCAGCACATGAACCTTTGAAAGGACACACTTGAATCATATCCAAACCATAACAGGGACTGATTGAACCCAGCATACTCATGGAAATTCCATCCCTTAACTAAATTTGTAAAATACATATCTTATCAGGCCATGGTTGAGGTTTTGTTCCAAACTATCTCCCCATGGGTCATTTTGATGGGCTCCCAACAAAGTCAGTACATTTTACATTTGGTATGCTAGTAACCCCCAAGGACTTCTAACATTTCTATTGATTCTCATATGATTTTGGAGGGATCACCCTACACTTCTTCAACCTAACTCACATCTTCATCAATGTAGAATAGAAAGCTAGTCTTTTAAGTTGTCTCTTGAAGTACAGGAAGCTGGCTCCAGCTGAGTTTGACTCTTTGTTTGCTTAATATCAATCCTTGATGCAAACTCTTAGCTAGCATTTCTTGGCTGTTTGACTTCTGACTGCAAAGCCATCTGTTCCTAAGTGAAAATTTGCTCCACTCTCCTATCACAAAGACCTCTATTTCAGCATCTCTATTGCCACCTTCTGGAATGGGGCAGCCCTCCATCAGCTAGATATCTAGATAACTAGTAGCTAGAGGCAACATCCTTTTAGCAGCAGAGCAGGCTGTTCACATAACATCTGAACAAGTAATTAGCTCTTTCAGTTCTAACTTAATCAGGACTCCCAGCCCCCACCCCATACAACCTAAGAAAAAGGAATCATTTGGGGGCCTTAGTTCCTGTATAGCCCAGTTCTAATTCCCACTGAAAGACTTGTCGCTTATGATACAGTTGGATTTGAGCTATTGTAGGCTGAGCAAACTTTCTAAATCTTTGTCATTTTGGGAAGACTGTTGAGGTAATTGGTTGGTGGAGATAAAGGAAAAAGACAAGTTCAGGTAGTCAAGAGATAAGACATATATAATTTCCAGAGTTTAAAGGAATGCTATGGCTCAGAAATAAGGTCATACTAGTCAAGGATGGAATGATGAGAAGATAGAAGTTGAAGGCAAAAACTGGACAATGAATATTGCTTTTTCCTCATTAGATTTTATGGTGACCTCTGGCTAAGTCTGAACAACAGTGAGCCACTTACACAGCTGGACTCTCCTGAAGTTTCCATCCTCCTTATTTTGCCCTGGTGGATTCTATCCTTAGCCACCATGGGCTGGGTGACCTCCAGTCCCTTGTCCCCAGGCTTAAGAGTCTTGGGCACACCAAATGGAACATTCATGCGCAAGGTTAGCGATATAAATCAAGTGGGGAAAAATCCATTTTGGTGTGGTCATTTTGTCAACTCTTATTATTTCAGTTCAGCATGGCTGCATATATAAATCTCCTTTAAGGAACCAGAAAAGGGATATGTGAAATAACATTTCTCAGAGACATGGTCACTTGCTTCTATTAATAATTACTACTTGCAAACCTGGAAGTGCTTAAGATGTTCATATTTTTTGAACGATTGACTGGCTCCTTTATTTATACATAGAAGAAAAAAAGCCAAGTGGGGAGAGGAAATCGTCTGTTGCTACAGAAACGTGAAAGTCACATTTTTGGCACTGTTCCCTAGTTTATGTCATTCTGGGGAATGTGCTAAAGGCCATGATTTTCCAGAGGGAGCAGATATTTTTTTTCATAGCCGGCTGTTTGTGGGTACTTATTGCCCCTTCTGAAGTCAGGCCAAAACCAAGCTGGTCCTCTTTCTGCCTTGTTTGGCAGGACAGGCCAAGCCCACTTTGAAGCAGGAGTCCAAAATTTTTGCTGGTCACTGTTCCTGGCCGCACCCTGCACCCTCTTATACCTTCTAAATTGTTTCTTCAGGAGCCTCTCAGCTCCTTGGCCTTTGCATAGGCTGCTGGGAAGGTTAGTTTTCCCCTGCTGTGTGGAAGCACCAAGGGCTGCCAGGGGTCTGTGTGTATAGGGGCCGACCCTGAGCTGACTCCTGAGGTAGACCACAGTACAGTGTGGGTTGGAGCTTAGACCCAGCTGTTCTCATTCCTTCTTATTTCCTAAACGGTTCCAGAGCAAAATGAGCCAAAGACCCCATTGCCATCTGGGAGTAGTTTCTACCCCTAACCCTTTCTCTCTTGCCCAGCCAGGTCTCTGCTCCTGTATGGAGCTTTCCAGAGACCCTTTGAGAGCCACTTGCTATGGTCTTTAATCCTTTACTTGGATTTTATCTGGCAGTTTGGTCTGGGTCATACCAGGTCACCCCTGGGTTCTCTTTAGTTCTCTCATCTCTGCAACACATAGGCAGACACATGAAATTCAGGATCATTCCCATATTCATGTCTTGATTATCACCATAATAAACACCTGTTTTGCCATGTGGGCTTACAAAAAAGTTATCACTGGCTCCCTGTTGTATCCTCATGTGGTTCAGGCCTCTCTGTTTAGCTTTCAAGCCTCTGTAAGACTTGACTTAAACTTTCATCTCCTACAGTTCCCAAAACTTGTTCTTTATCCCATTTTATAAATGAAAAACTAATTCAGGGCTGGAGTTGTGGCTTAAAAGTAGAGCGCTCGCCTAGCATGTTCAAGGACGTGAGTTTGATCCTCAGCACCACATAAAAATAAATAAATAAAATAAAGATATTGTGTCCAACTACAACTAAAAAAAATAAATATAAAAAAGCTAATTCAGAATTATGAATATTCGTGTAAGCATTTATGCCAAGCGTAAATATGGCCTAAAGGAAGATGCAATCAATTATGCTCTAGGGAACCAGAGAAGCCCTCAAAAATGATATGAAACTTCAAGCTTTGTCTTAAAAGTTCATGAGGAGTTCACCAGGAAAACATGGTTCAGTCAGGAGGAGAAGGGTAGTTTTCTGGATATCTGCAGGACTCTGACCCTTCTCTTGGTGGGGTGGCCGGAGTTTTTCCTGTAACTTCATTATACTTGATCCTGTCATAAGTTTCCTTGGGGCCAACCACATTAGGAGCTTAAGCTCAGAGAAAGGATCCCAGCACAGAATCACTTCTCCTAGAGCATCAGCAGTAAGGGCAGGTCCTTACAATATCTAGATCAATTCATTTGTTTTGCTGATGAAGAATTGAAAAACCTAAATGATGAAGAGAATTGCTTAATGCTACTCAGCTAGTTAGCAACAGAAGTAGAACTAGACATAGAGGACTTCTGGACTATCATTTTAGGATTTTCCCCTAGTAGGTTCCTTTATGGCCTTAGCATGTCCCAATTGTCCCTTTGATCTTTCCCTGTGAGATTATATTCCTTCTCTGGATCTTAATTCTCAGTTTCCCCATCTAAAAGTTAGTGGGACTTAACTAATAGGCTCATCTTTCTAGACTTTCTCCAGAAGGCACTAGTTTGTACAGGAGTTTTACCTTTTTGTACATTTGCTTGAGTGGAGTGCAAGAATCTGGTCACAGCTGCTGCAAAATGATAAAAAACCATAGTGGGCTCTGAGACTCTGAAGTCTTCCCTACTGGCATGGAAATAGATGAACATTCCAGGTGCCCTTCTATTTGTGATATGATCAAACAGGCCTAATTTGGGGATAGGGGTAGTTCTCACAGAAACTTAGAGATGACCTGAATCTGCAACCCAGGTCTTCTAACTCCAAACCCAGTACTTTCTACACATCCATACTGCCTCATTGAGCTGGTTATATCCTGATCAGAGAGTTCCCAAAAGAGTAAAAGCTCAAGGAGTCTGTTATGTTATAAAGAGAGTTCAGTTGCAATGTGGGCCAGAATGTTTGCAGATGGTCATTATGAGGGTGAGATTTTGAGAGAAGAGGAGGGTGCAGTTGTTTCTTTAGAGCCTATTTAGATATTTTGGAGATTTCCTTGGGTCTGAGCCTCAAGATGAGTGAAGGTTCAGGTACTACTTATTCCCACTTTGCTTCCTTCTAATCACTTCCTGTTCATAGTGTCTCTCTTCTCATCTCTTCTTTCCTCTATTTCTAACCCATCTTCTTCACTCATAAACAGAGATCATTAATCTCTAGGCTGGTTCACCTCCATTTTTTTTCAACCATCCTTCATAGTCACTTTAAAAGGAGCAAAACATCCTATAAACCACTTTTGCATTTGCTTTTAATTTCATGCTGTTGGAGATTAATTGCTTTTGTGGCCTCCCAGAAGGCTCTGGTGGGGAAAGGAAACAGCTAAAGGATAGCTTCTTTCTTAATGAAAATGAACTTGGCTTATATAGGCTACCTCTCATTCATCAGTATTTATGCCAATATCTTTTATTCTTTACATTGGTTCAAGTGGTCTTCAAGCTATTGGTTATTCTTCCCTCTGGGTATAGTAGGTCCTTTTTTGGAAGGTGAGAGAGATAAGGAGTTTAGTTTTGAACATGTTGAATATGAGATGTCTGTTTGACATCTGAATGGAGATGTTGAATAAGCAATTGAATATATTAATCTGAGATTGCAAAAACAGTTTTGACTGGAGATAAAATTTGAGAGTCTTTGGCAAATAGATGGAATTATAAGCCATCAGAACTGATGAGAAAATTAGAGACTTAAGTGTAGAGAGAAAGGAGAGTCCTGTGAAACTTATTAGTTCCTGGTCTTTCAAAGAACTAGAAAGTAGGGGAAACTGGGCTCATCTCCTGGGAAGAAACATCTTTGCTTTTTTTTCCCAGATTGGTATTTTGATTTCTTAGTGTGGTAGTGGAAAAAGCTAGGCCACTGTTTCTTTATTCACCTTGAGTAAGGTCACCCATATGTTCTGGGCCTGTTTTCTTACCTATATAATGGCTGGATGGGATGGTGTTATCTTCTAGCATAGTTTATCTTAAAGCATATCTTTTAATGAAATTGGTAAAGTACTGCTATTATGTGCCATTTGAATGACAAGTATGACACTTGGAAAGTGAAAATCTTATGCTACTGATATAATTGTATCCTACATTATCTACTTATTTGTAGGATTTTGATGTGTAAATACCATTGACCTGGGGAATCAGCACATCAAATTTCCTCTTGTGGCTCTATCTCTGAGTAACTTTGTGATCTTGAATGTGACCCTTCCCTTTTCTGGTCCTCAGTTTTTACATGTATAAAATGAAGGGCTTTGGTTACTGCTGGTGATTTCATTATATTTTAAATCAGAGACGCTCATTTTAGAAATGAAAATGGCGTGGCTTCTCTGGCTGAGAAAAGCAAGTTAGGTGGATGGGAGGAAATAGAAGCTCAGGTCACTTCAGAGTCATCCTTTGAGCTACTTCTAGAACCCTAGGGCACCAAGGAATGCAGTTTGATCTTTAGGTAACTGATCTCTCAAAGTCCTTTTAATTCTGACATTTTGTAGTTTGAGGATTCTCTTGGCATTGGTATGAAGTCCAGGGTTCAGCAACTTTTGCTGTACAGGGAAAGATAGTAAATATATTAGGCTTAGTGGGCCACTATTGTCTCTGTTACTGTTGCTGTTGCTGCCACCACCACCACTACTTCCCACTTCTTTTTCTAAATTCTATTAAAATGTTTATTTTAAAAAGAGAAAGGATTCTTAATGCATAGGCAGTACAAAAACAGGCTATGAACAAAATGCAACCTGTGGGCCATTGTTTTCTGACTCCTGGATAATCTGTGGTGTGACCCCAGCACTGCACCCCCCGCTCTTACAATTGACCAGGCATACGGTGGGGAGAGTGAGTGTAAGCTATCCTCCACCCCCAACAGAACCTGTGTATAGCCTGTAGTTTCCAGAGGGCTCTTGCCTAGGCCTGGAAGTGGAGGTAGGTTCAGGTCATAGGTGGAACCTGAGCCTCAGTCCCATCTGGGGCCCTGCTTGAAGAAAACTAGCTCTCCTGTCCCCAACAACCTCCTTGGCTGAGCTAGACCATTTCATATGCATACAGCCTCAGGGAAGGCACAGCTAGTAACAGTGGCTCAAGATGGCTCAGGGCCAACAAGGGTGGTGCTTTGTTGCAGACACAGCTGGGAGGGGGTGGGGGCAAAGGAGATCATCCAAACATCAGAGTGCAGGCTGAGAGGAGAGGAGGCCTAATTGGGATCAGATGTCTCTGTAGAGCAATAACACTGCCACCTGGTTATGAGCATCTTAGCTTTGTAGAACCCAAAGGGCTTTTCCAGACAGCATTTAATTCATCTTCACTGTACTCTTGGGAGAAAAGAAAGAAGGGGAGGAGGTTTAGCCCCAATGAGGAAGAAAGAGCTATGACTTAGGAGTCAGGAGCCACAACTTGATCACTGATTTGTTGGGTAATCTTTGACAGATCTCTTTCTCTCACTGGGTCTCCCCACCTCCCCCCCCTTTTTTTTTTCATTTCTCAAGTGGTTGGTAGGACTGGACCCGGTCAGTGGTTCCTGAAGTGTGATTCCCCAGATCAGCAGCAGCAGTATCACCTGAGAACTTGTTAGAAATGCCATTCTCAGGCTTCATCCTGCATCTAGTGAATTGGGCAGTCTGGAGTTGGGACCTTTAACAAGACTTCCAGGCAAAGAGAACCACTGGAATGGAATCATCTAAGGTCTTCCTAATTTTGATTTTCTGATTATGTGGGATAGTAGGTATAAAATACATTTTATGCTGTAACCTGTATATTTCAGGTATGATGATGGTGGTGGAGATGATGATAATGATGAAATAATGTTCCTGTTGAATTTATGCCATGCCTCCAAAGCCAGGTTCATTCCAGAGCTGTTTACCCCTCATCCCCTATAAAATGTTTCTCAAGGTAGGTGAGACAGAGAGCTACCCTAAGGAGCTCTTAAACACTATATGAAGTAGGTAGGTTTAAATAAGTCACACTATTTCACACAGTTGTGAGAGAATTCACAGTATGACTTTTGAAGAAGCAAAGAATAGGCCCAAGTAGTATTAAAGATTCAGGGGGAGGGAAAGCTCATTGTGGGCTGGCCGATTGTGGCATTGGAAAGAATTTCTAGAATTATGGTGGTGGGGGGGGGCTTGAAGGATAGGGGGGATTTAAACACTTTCAGGAAGGTGAGAGGATATTAGGGAAGAATGTGAAAGAGAGACATAAAGGTAGAAAAAAATAGTATATGTAGCACATGACCTTGCCTTTTGTAGTATTAAAATTAGAGAAATACTTATATTTTTCTAGGGTTTTGGGTGATTCTGTGGGCATTGACTATAACTTCTTCTTACTTTGGAAAGCATAAGAGAAAAAATTAATATGGATGACAATACAGGGGGAACCTAGACTATGTCCTAGAATTTAAACATCAAGTCATTCAAAAGCATTTTGACTTTAGTAAAAATAATGATTTTAACACGCTTTTCAAGGAATCTCAACACTCTGGACATTATAGTTGAATAAATGATTTATATAAAGGTACCATGAAAGTTAATGACTGTGTTGGGATTGGAACTCAGTTTGGGATTGGAACTCAGTTTGGACTTTTAGTCCAGTGTGTTCTACTTGTAATCTATATTTGCTATGAGGCTTCTGGACTGGAGCAGTTTGGCCAAAGTACAGAGGTTAGAAGGCATGTGTCTGATGTGTAGCTGGAAGGAGGCTAGGGCAAATTACTAAGAATTTGGAAAGACAGACTAGAGCTTTTGGATGTTTTTTTTTTTCCCTGTATGTAATGGGATGCTACTGAAGGTTCTGGAGCTAAGGCGTGGCATCACCTGTGACTTAAGAAGGATACTCTAATACGGTAGTGCATCAATACTTTATGGACTGAAATGGGACAGTACTTGGAGGGAATAAAGCAACTCAGAAGTAACCCATATTGTAGGCTGGAAATACCAGACTCATTCCCCCTACTCATGCCAGAGTACATCTGTATTTTTTTTTAAATTAAAAATTCTTTTTAGTTGTTGATGGACCTTTATTTATTTATTTGTTTATATGTGGTGCTGAGAATCAAACCCAGTGCCTCACACATGCCAGGCAAGTGCTCTACACTGAGCCACAATCCCAGCCCTACATTTGTATTTTTAATAGAATAAATGGTTTAGCTTCAAAATCCAGCTTTTCTTCTGGAATTTCAGCCATCAGTGATGGGGATATTTTGGAGCCAGAGCCTTCCTGGCCCTGGGACATAAGGCTGTGAAGGAGATCTACTCCCTGGACTGCACTTAGACCAGACCTTGCTAAAGCCCAATGCTGCTCTCTCCTCTCTGGTTTCATTTTACACTCAGGTTTCTATGTGTTATGAGTCCTGGGCCCACAGTGTATGGAGTACCTGGCTCTTCCCTTCGCTCCTCTCACAAATCTCCAGGTCACTATATCAATTGTATCACCCACTCAACTCCATATGCCCTTGCTACAACCAAGGGCCTCCTAGTTGACAGCTTCTAAAAACCCACTCACACCCATTATCTCATTCGGTTCTCACAACAGTCTTGTGAGGTAGGCAGGACTTATTATACTCCTAATTTAATGGGATGAAACTGAAGACCAGAGTGGGGGAAGTAACTTGTTATGCAGTCAGTGACTGGCAGAGCCCACTTCTTCTGCCTTCCAGGCAATTTTCCATGCTTCCACTTGTGCTATTGGGGTTGGGGTGATCATTTTTATGAGCATACTGAAAGTCCTCTCAGATTTCACACAGGGCCCCAACTGAGGTGTGGAAGCAGGTAGTCAGGAGACCAGAGTTCTCTTCATTTCCAGTCCAGGGGCCCTCCCTCAATACCATTCTGCTTCTCTCCACATTGGTGGGGAAACCCTCACCCTGCCCGCCCACAGACTTGTGCTCTCCCTCTGTCTGATGCCAGTGACACTCTGGGTAAAAATGCGTCACCTTTGCCTGCAGCCTGCTATGTTTTCCTTTTGCCATCCTTTTCAATCATCCTGGATAGGTGGAGCAAAGGTGCGGCCAAGGGGCTCTTCTTCCTTGGGCTACCCCAAATGGTGAGGCTCACAACCCCAGATCTTCCTTGGGCAAAAGCACAAGAAGCTAATCTTTGACTCAGAGACCAGGTCAGCACTACACACAGCAGCCTTTAAAATATGGATGGCACAGGGTCTTTGGCTGAAGCTGCTTTGGCCGAACCTTTCCAGGGCTCTGACTGGGTCTTCAGTGTGAGCCAAAGGCAACACCAACTAAAGTAGCATCAGCCCGGCTTTCAGAGTTCATACAGTGTCATGCTGTCTAGATTTTCATCATGAATGTTCCCGAGACTCAAACGCAAAGGGAATTGGGTTGATTTCAACTGGAAAATATTCCTGCCATCTCAACGTTCTCTGGAATAACCTGCTTGCAGCTGTCACGGGGCGGCCCCCTCCCTGTAGTGCGTGGCTTTTCCAAGGCTCAAGCTCCAGGGATCTGGAGGGGAAGAGGAGGAGGGGACCAGATTCTATACTGTGCCCCCCGCCCCCAGCCTGGCTGGTGCTTGCATTTTTCAGGCCTGGAACTGAGTGAGTCTCTGGGGCTGGGGGTGAGGGTAGGGGAGAGGGATTCGTGGAACAGGCCCTTGCAGGGTGGATCCCTGCTTGCAGCTGGTTGCACTTCTTTTACTGACTGGCTTCCAACAGGAAGTCATCATCTTCTGATGGAAAAGCATATTCCCATGGACAGAGACTCTAATAGTCTGATGGGCAGGAGACCTGGGTTTAGGTCCAGGATCTGCCATCAACTTGCACTGTGGCTTTAGGCAAGTCAGTTATCACCTTCCTGTGTCTCAGCTTCTTCCATTTAAAGTGGAGTTACTAATACCTGCTTCTCACATCTATGGAGTGAGAATAAGTTTTGAGGGGGGCATTGATGAATGGGCTAGCAGAAATGAAAGGATGTTAGGAATTTATTCTTATATTTTCGCAGACCCAGGGAACAAAGCTAGTTTTTCTTCTTTTCTTTCCTGCTGTCCTGTGATATTGGTAGAAAGGCAGGGCATGAGAAAGTCTCCAAGGATTTAGATGGTCAGAGGGCAAGGGGAAAATCAGAGTTTAGCCTGATAAGAAAGTGGCAGTACCCAAAAATCTTGACAGGGAGATGTAGAAAGCCAGCTAGATGCAAATTTTGTTGATAATGGGGGAAAATATTGGGACAGGGATGAAACTTGGGGTGCCAGGAAGGTAGAGAGTGCCAAGGACAAATTTTATTGCCTCTTACCATTGTACCAGGGATTGGTGCTAATCCTACTCTAGATATTACCTTCATTAACTGCCTGGGTAGCCAGACTCTTTTGCCTAGATTTGGTATCTGCAAGCCCCTGATTTCCTTTGGATAATGGTAGGGCTTTGGCTACATATGTATGAAAGGGGATGTCAATAACAAACAGCCTCTGCCCTGGGATCAGAGCTTATGTTGGTTCTGCCTATCCTCTGGTGTTCGTATCTCTGACTTACTGGCCACCTGAAGTTTAGGAATGTTATTTGGCATGGCAGCCACTAGCCAGACGAATAGCCTGTCACTGCTCATGAGAGGGCCTAGATAACAGTATGGATGGCTTGGGGCAGCCCACCATTCCTAAGAGAACTCAGCTCATATCCTACTAAGAGTAGAGTAAATCACTCCTTTTTATTAGGGCTCTTTATGAAGAATTTTTTTTAAAAATAAAGAAAATCTGGGAAAGAGTGATTGGACTAAGCTTGCATCTGATGATTACACACTTGCCTTTGCAGTGAGCTGAAACCCTACTGGTTATCCTCCAGCTTCCTGTTTCATAGCCCTTTGTATCTAGGAAAGAGTACCACAGCCATTCTTTGACTCGAGCTCCCTAATACTGTAGAGAGTAGCATAACAGGAGTTTATTTTTATGTTTACTTTTTTTAAAAAAATGCACATAATGATGAGATTGTTGTTACATATTTGTACACGCACACAATATAACAATGGAATTTGGCCAATATCATGCCCCAGTTTTCCTCATCCCTCTCTGACTCTATTCCCTTGATCCCTTTCCTCTACTGGTCTCCCTTTGATTTTTAAGAAATCCACTCCCACCTTACAATAGCAGTTATTATACCCATTTGATACACACAAAAACTGAGTGTCAGCCAAATAAACGAATGGGCAAGGGCCCATAGTTATTAAGTGATAGTGTCAGGTTGAGAGTGGAAAAAACCTGGGAACATCCTTGACTCCTTTCTATTTTCAGTTGACAGACAAGTCTGGGTTATTCTCTTCCCCACCTTGACCTCAATCAGTCTGCTGCTGTCCATCATTGACATCCCCACTGTAGCCCTAGCCCTCTAGTTCATCTTCCACATTGTAGTCAAAGTGATCTTCCCGACATACAAAGCTGATTGTGACATGCTCCTGCTTAAAAACCTTCTAACTGCTCTTAGGTTAAAGAACAAGCTCTTGAACCTGGACTATGCAGTTTCATATGGTCTGTTTAACTTAGTTCTCCATCCCTATCTCTTCCATCTCCTTCTTGCATTCTATTTCCCCACTAAGTAAACATTTTCAGGTCTTTGAAGATTGTTGGCCTTATTCTGACTCCAGTGTGTGTACAGGCTAACCCCTGCCTACCATTCTCCATTCCACACTCCTCTTAGAAAACTCCTACTTATCCTTCAAGGTCTAGTTCCAGCATTATCTTCTCTGGGAACCTTCCCCTAACCTCCCTCCTTACCCAGGCTGGGTTAGATGCCCCTTCTCTAAATTTCTGTGGTACACAAGACTTGCTTGTTAAGATAACTTTGATTATTTATATTATAATCATCTGTTAACTTATCTTTTACATTAGATTATTAGTGCTATAAGATCAAGAATCTTGTCAATTTTAAGGCTTTACCATGTCTTCAGCACCTGGTACAGGGCTTGGCACATGATGGGTGTTTACAGATATTTCTTGATTAGTTGCATGAATGGATGCACAAACAAATGGAAGAATAAGTGCATGATGGATCCCAGGTCACTCACCTTATAACCTGACCTTTTATTTAGACACAATATATTTGAATACAAAGACAGTCACATAGTTTTCAGATTATCATTCTTATTGAATATTTAAAGCATTTTTACTACTTATAGGGCCTTAATCTTGAAGAAAGGGGCCTGGCATTTGCTATGTACCAGGCATGCTACTTAATGATTTATATACATTCATTCATTTATTCCTTCATGGTTAGGAATGAATACCTACTCTATGCCAGTAGAAACTATTAATACCCTGTATTTATGGATTAGGAAGCAGATCAGAGAGGCTAAATCACTTCCCTATGACCACACAGCTGTATATTGGTAGAGCTGGGATTTGAACTTAAGCTTGTATGCTTTAAAACATAGTTTTGTATTGCACTGGCCTGGACTATGGTTATTTGAGAACAGAACCTTCTCCTCTATTTGCCACATTATAGGGTACACAAGAATAGTTTAACCCTTTGAACAATAATCTTATAGAGAGCTCAGTAAAGTGCTAGCTTTTCAGGGGCCAACAGTTTTCCAGAAGGGGAGCCATTTCTTTGACTGCCTCATCTTAGTCCTCTTTTCCAGGTAACTGAAATGGATATCTATAATGCAAGCCGGTATAAAAAAATAGCTAGTGCTAGGAAACATCAAGTTTGAGCACTGTCTGTGGGTCAGCTGAAGAGGATAATTTGGGGCTGCTTCCCTCAGGCTGTGAGGATAAGAATAACATTCTCCATGATTATGACAATGTTCCTCAGTTGTATAAGTCATTGCAGTTTACAGATCACGTGTGTGTGTGTGTGTGTGTGTGTGTGTGTGTGTGTGTGTGGTGCTGGGGATTGAACCCAGGGCCTTGTGCATGTGAGGCAAGCACTCTACCAACTGAGCTACATCCCCAGCCCCCCAGATCACTTTTATATCTCCAATTTACCTTATAACTTAGAACTTCTGTATTCAATTGATCAAGAAACATGCTTAATGATCATGTCACTTGGTTAAAGTAACACAGAAATGGGACTTATAAGTTCCCAACTCTGAACAACACTACATCAACAACAGTTTTATTGCGCTTATGATAATTTTCTGAGGAGATAGGCTGTTTCTTGCTTCTATATGTGTGTTACGAGATAGGTAGTGGAACAAGCTAGGGACTGCTTATAAACCATTTATGAGTTTTAGACTTTCTTTGCTTTGTGAACTATAGTTGGCACTTGTTCAATATTAGTTCTCCTCTTCTTCTGTAGTAAGGAACATTTTAACTGGACACAAGGCTTCCCAAATCAAGGCTGTATTTCTAAGCCTCTCTTGCATCTAGTTGTGACTGACTATGTTCTGTTCAGTAGAAATGATGTATACAAATTTCAGGTTTTGCTTTTTCACTTCCCCTTTTCTTTTTACTGCTGATTGGAACCTGGTGCAGTGGTAGGATCTAGGGCTACATGCTAAGAATGGTAATGCAACCAAATGGGAAGCTTGGTTCTCAACAGTAGTAAGTCAACACTCTGTTTATTAATTCAATGAAAGTATGGATGACTAATAAAGGCAAGATACTCCTTTAGGTACTGGGGATAGGGCAGTGAGCAAAACACTTCCTTCCCAGCATGGAGCTTAACTTGTGGTTGGAGGGTGTAAGGAGACAAACAAGTAAAACGTAGTGCGTTAAATGGTGTTCAGTGCTAAGAAGAAAAAATAAAGCAGGGACAAGGGATAAATTATATGTATGAAAATTATAATTTCAGACAGGATTTGGGAATCAGAATGACATGATATGAGCCTTTATCCCATAAAAGATAAGGGAAAATGAGAAAGGGCAGAGACTTAGGAGACCTGAGCTTACATGGTAAACTCAGTTTGTGACTGGACAATTTTCTTCCTCTCTGAATCCTGGTACTCTCACTTGTGATTGAGGATATTTGGTTGGGTATATGATGCTTGGATCACTTGATGCTTTTAGGAATGTCGGGGTTATAGGGAGCCCTGTCAGGGCCTATGGAGGTGGAGATGGAAGGGAGAACCAGTAAAGCTACTGGTCACTTCTGTGCTTCATCAGAGTCAATCACTGTGCTGGATGGTCTCTGGGTACCCACTAGCTCAGATCCTCTGTGACTCTGCTTACCTGGCAACAGCACAGGCAAACTTTGTTCATCCTTCCTTACAGCCTGTTCAAGGATTTGGCGGAGGTTTCTTGAGTGATACCGATGTCACAGAATTGAGGAAGGATTAAGAGGGCTATCACCTGTGGCTTTGGCACAGCAATTTTCTCTCAGCAATTTCACAGAATGGGAAAGAAGACTTCTGAGGCTTGGGGGTTGGAGCAGCTTCTGTGGTTATCAAATATTGGTCCTTTCCATTGGGCTAAGCTCAGTTTTCACACTTGTTTAGCCTTGGCTCACAAACTCAAATGCTGTGGAACATCTATGATTTAGTTAACCAGTAAGGGCTGCTCTACCCACCCATGGGAATAGGGCAGTTCATAGGGCTACTACATATAAAGGTCTTTTGAATTGATAGCCAATTCCTTAGTGTGATTTTAGCATGCCAGGCTTTCTAGAGTTACACAGTTGCTAGTCCCTTTTCTCTAGTTGCTCATGAGAAATAGGGAATAGGTAGCTCAAGGATCAGGGGTAAAATTTCTCATGTCTGTAAGCTATATATTTTTTTACATAGTGTTCTTCCATGCAGGCTCTCAGTTGAGTTTCACATGAATCCTGTGGAATTGATAGGGCTTAGATTCTTCTTCCCATTTGATAGATCTTACCTCTCCATTCCTGAAGGCCAAGCTTGAGCTTCACCTCCTCTATGACAGTTCCATTCACATACTTGGTTCTGCCACTACCCACCAACCATAGCACTAAAACTCTGTGTTTCATTTATAGTCACTACATTATTGTTTGAGTCTGCAGCTGCTTCATGTGTAGATATTTGTGTTCCCTCAATGAACTACCATTGCCTCTAACAAAGCCTTCTCACTGGCTTTCCTGTTTCAACTCTTTTTGCCCTGTCCATAGTCAGTTCTCAAAACAGGAGCTAGAGTGTTTCTTTTAAAATACATGTCCTGTCATGTCACTTCCTGTGATCGAAACCTTGCAATTGTTCGCAGACACATTCAGAACAAAATCAAAAATCTTAAAAATGGCGTATGAGACCATTTCATGCTCTTCATTCTGCCCTTACTTACCTCTTTGGCTTCCTCTCCTGTCACTCTTCCCTTACTCTGCTCCAGCTATATTAGCCTCCTTGCTGTTCCTTGAACACCTTTAGTAAAACCATTTCTCAGGGCTTCTGTTGTTTATGTTCCCTCTTTCTGGAATGATATTCCGCCAGATATCTACATGGCTGACTCTCATTTCCTTTATGACTCTAATCAAATGTTACTTCAAAAGATACTTTTCTAGCTTAACACCCCTCAAATCAAATAACCCCATCAGTAAATGGGCAAAGGAACCAAACAGACACTCCTCAAAATAAGAAATAATGAGGGCTGGGGTTGAGCAATCAGTGGCAGAGCGCTTGTCTAACATGTGTGAGGCACTGGGTTTGATTCTCGGCACCACAGGAAATTTCTTTTAAAAAGGCATTCTGTCCATCTACAATTACAATTTTTTTAAAATAAGAAATATGAATGGTCAACAAATATATGAAAAAACATTCAACATCTCTAGCAATTAGAGAAATGCAAATCAAAACTACACTGAGATTCTACCTCAATTCAGTCAGAATGGTAATTATCAAGAATACAAGTAACAACAAATGTTGGCAAGGATACAGGGGGAAAATACACTCATACATTGCTGGTGGGACTGCAAATTGGTGCAGTCACTCTGGAAAGCAGTTTGGAGATTTCTCAGAAAACTTGGAATGTAACCAACATTTGATGCAGTTATCTAACTCATCATTATATATCCAAAGAACTTAAAATCAACATACTACAGTGATGCAGCCACATCAGTGTTTATAATAGCTAAGGTCAATTCACAATAGCTAAGCTATGGAACTGACCTAGGTACCCTTCAATGGATGAATGGATGAATATTACTCAGCCATAAAGAAGAATGAAATTATGGCATTTGCCATAAAATGGATGGAACAGGAGACTATCATGCTAAGTAAAATAAGCCAATCCCAAAAACCAAAGGTCAAATGTTCTCCCTGGTATCTGGATGCTAATCCATAACAAGGGAGGGTAGACAGAGGAAGTATAGAAGTTCATTGGATTAGACAAACGGGGAATTAATGGGAGATGGGAATAGAAAAAACAGTGGAACAAATTGAACATACCTTTCCTATGTACACATATGAATCCACCACAGTGAATTTCCACATCATGTACAACCACAAGACTGGGATCCTAATTAGAATAAGATATACTCTATGTTTGTATAAATATGTCAAAATAGACTCTACTGTCATGTATAATAAAGAACAAATTAAAAAACAGAAGGAATTGGGGTATTTAAAAAAAGATGTGTTTCTGTTACCTTATATAAATTAATGATAAACCCTAGCTGTCCCTTTAATTCTTTTGCTGCTTTATTATTTTTCATTGCACTGGCTGATGTATTAAAATTTTGCTTCTTGGGGCTGGGGTTGTGGCTCAGTGGTAGAGGGCTTGCCTACCATGCATGAGGCACTGGGTTTGATCCTCAGCACCACATAAATGTAAAATAAAGAGATTGTGTCCATGTAAAACTAAAAAATAAATGTTTTAAAAACTTTTTTGCTTCTTTATTTGATTATAGTCTCTTTTCTAGAATATTAGTTGTTTAAGAACAAGGACTTTATTCTATTCAATGCTAATTTCCTAGCTTCAGAACAGTGTTTGGTACATTGTAGATATTTTAAAAAGTTGGTTAGGTAAATAAATTGAAAAAGGCAATAGGAGCTAGGGCTGTGGCTCAGTGGTAGAGTGCTTGCCTAGCATGTGTGAGGCACTTAGTTCAATCTTCAGCACCACATCAGATATAAATAAATGAAATAAAGTTTAAAAAGACAATAAAAGCCATAAGGACAGGCTATATTCAATTCCTCTATATTCATGTTCCTCATGAGAGACACACATGCATTAATTGAAAAATGAATCTTTGAGCTGAAAGGGCCCTGAGAGACCTTCAGTCTACCTTTTATATATAATAGTGATTCTTAGGGGAAGAGTCTTGCCAGGGGCCTTTCAGCAATTTGTTGGCAGAGTCAGAGTAAGAATTCAAGTCACTGAGTCTAGATATACAACTTTCCGTATTATAACATGCTATGCAAACTAATTCATCTTATTTCTCAACTAAGGGGCATAAGCAAGGCTTTGTCAGTCTGGAGACGTAAGCTCTGAGCAGATTAATGTGGAGATGGAAGAATTTGGCCTTTCCACAGGCAAGAGTTTTCCCGAACATTTTCTTCTTTGATATTGGAGGGCAACAACAACTGGACCAAGTATTTCATAAATATTAACCTATTAAACTATAAATGAAAGAAACATTTACTACATCAATTAAAAAGGCCTTTGAGTACCTAGACCTGTGTTAGATGCTTCGGATGCTCTGGAGATGTTCAGTCCTGATTCTGACTCTCTAGGAGTGTTCTAATAGTAGAGACAAGACTTACCTGCTTGAGACAAGCAGATACCAAGTTGTGTGATACAAACAAGAATAGTGGGAATAGTTGGGAATAGTGGGAGGCCATTGGGGGCTGAAACAGAATGCATTATGGAGGAAAGGATATATCTTTGTACCTATGTCAGGCTGTACACCTTTTAGTGCTTTGTCTTCATTCAGGAGTGTTCATTTGCATTCATGAACCTGGCTCTATCTCCATGTTTCTCCAGAGAAGGATGTGTTTGATGTAGTTGCCAGGTCTCTTGCTTTCCCTGTCCCTGTGCCCACCAAATGAAGTTTGTTTTTAGTTCAATATATTGTTTACTGATCACCCTGAGGATACCAGGCACTGAAACAGGGAATTGAAATTTAAAGAAAGAGATGTACCCCCAGTACATCAGAGTGTAGTAGGACAGATAGATACACCTAGAAGTTTACAACATGATTTGGTATTTTAAAAATGAGATCATTTAATATTCCCTTTCATTTGAAAATGGATTTAAAATGGCAAACATAAGTTCTGCTTATAAACAAACTGTTATGAGAGGCCAGATGAGAGAAGGAATTATGTGGAGGGTCAGCCAAAGCTTCCCAGACTAGATGATATTTGAATTGAACTTAGAGGAAGATTATGAATTTTCTAGGGACTTAGGGATTGGGTGCTCTGAGTATTGGGGAGGTGTTCAAAACAAATGGAACAGTCACAAATGTATTCTATTTGTCTAGAGCAGGTATGGTAAATGCCTGGCATGATCACCACTGTCAGCTGGTTTCCTGACCTTGGCAGAAATTGTTAATCGGACATAATGTTCTTTCCCAGTGAGCCTGGATGTGACTTTCAGTCCTTCTAAACACAGTACTCCAAATGGCTACTTGCAGCCAACTTGAATTGATTCATGAGGTGAAACATATTTGCCATCCTTGGCTGATCTGCAATGCAGTTGCAGATTTTCAGGAAACAGATTCTTGATGGGAATCTACATTTTTTTAACCAATTACTTCTCCCCTCTACCCCCTACCCAGGATTCTGATGTAGTGAGTTCATGGACCTGTATTTGGTAGTTCTATGTATGTTAGGTTACTGAGTCTAGATATTTCTCCCATAATCAGGAAGTTTAAATCAGAACTGTTGTCTTTATTTTAGAAAGCTGCCTTTGGCAATAGCCTGGAGTGAAGACTGGAGGATGGGAAGACTGGAGGCAAACTTTGTGTGTAACTGTCGTATTTCAGAGAAGAGATGAGTGCCCAGGGGAGAATACTTTGGAGACATTAACTGAGACAGATGATGGAAAAACAGTGAATACCAGAAGCCAGGTACTTTGAGGGAGCAACAACTTCTAGAAGAAAGGGGAGTTTGGTGTATGGGGAAAGATTTAGAAAAAGAGAATTTGAGCCAGGCCTTGAAGGATAGTTAACACTTGACATTAAGAAAAGAGCAACAAAAGGCCATTTTGTTGACCTCTGGACCAGTAAGAGAAAAGATCCAGAGGTAGAAAAATCACAGGGCATGTATGAAGAGCAGTGAGTAGTTCAATCTGGCAGACTTTAGTTTGGCATTCAGAGGTGACTTTTTTTCCCATCATCATTCCTGTTCCTAGATGGCTTCTCTTATTATCCAGCCTGCAGGTGCTCAGGAAACATAAATCGGTGTTAATTTTAACTGAAGCATAGCTGAATGAGGAAGGCCTCTCATCTGCAAGAACACCATTCTAGTATAGATTCTAAGAGACTTTCGGTTTCTCTGCAGTTCTGGGTCTTTCCCACTGCCCATTGCCAATCTTAAACAGTGCTGAGTGAGGAGGGCTAAAGGATAAAAGCTGTTTATTATTGAACAGAGGAAAGATAATAGGCCCATGGCAGCACACACACAAACCCCTCAGGGACCATGCACAGGTACAATAGTGTTCTCTGCCGAATTCTGAAGGAAGCCCTATCTATCCCTAGGCAAAAAGGATTATAAAAATACCCTCCTTCAATTAAATTACATTATAAATTAACCCAATGTTTTTACAAGATATCACATTCACTAAGTGTAGGCTCAGTTCATTTTCTCCCTACAACAACATTTTAAGGTATGTTTATGATTGTTTTCATTGTGAGGGTAAAGATATTAATGTTCAGAGAGGCTTTAGGACTTGAGACAGGATAATAGGCTAGTAACTGGCTTAATCAGGCTTAAATCCATGCCTTCTCCCATCATTTCCAAATCCTAAACATTTCTCCTGCACAAAGCTTTATGAAGTATTAATTGGTATCAAATCGCCCTTTTATTTTAAGGGGGATGCAACAATAGTTCATTTAAAAAAACACACATTTTCAGCTGGGTGTGGTGGCATACATCTGTAAACCCAGTGACTCAGGAGGCTGAGGCAGGAGAATCATAAGTTCAAAGTCAGTCTCAACAACTTAGCAACACCCTGCAACTTAGTGAGACCCAATCTCAAAAGAAAAAATGAAAAAGGGCTGAAAATGTGGCTCAATGGTTAAGCACACCTGGGTTCAATCTCCAATATAAAAAAACAATCCAAAACCTTTTTTGAGCAGCTCTTTTGTTTTAAGCACTATGTTAGGTCCTTAGGTCCATGGAAAGCACTGAGAAAGTGCTGAGAAAGCACAATCTTTATCTTTAAGGAGCTCACAGTCTATTGAAGAAGACACACATATACAGATAATCACAAGTCAATAAGAGAATTGTTGATAGGAGAATATGCACAGCATGGTGAGAATTGAGAAGACAGAACCATTATACTGAGAGAAATTGGTATTTGAAAAAGGCCAGAGTCCTCGATCAACGCAATCAAATTTCTATGATAAAATTACAGGGCTGGGGATGCAGCTTAGGGGTAGAGTGTCTGTTTAGCATGTGTGAGACTCTGGTTCAATCTACAGTACTAGGAAGAAAATCTATGATAGAATTGCAGACTTGGAGATGGGACAGAGAGGAGAGAATGTAAGGATGAATTTAGTGAGCCTTTCTGAAAATATCCTTGTGCTGCTCTGATATTAGAGTTGGTTGACTGCATTCATGTTTGCTATCATTGGGTTCCTACTGTCAAGGCTGGGTTTAGTGAGGCCCAAGGCTTGTCTCAGCAATCTCTGCATTGGCTTCTGCCACATCTGGTGTAGGGTGTTGGCTGTTGGGACAGCCGACCTAGTATTGCCATTTGAGCTGTTTTACATATGCCTGGGGCTGAAGTGGGTCAAGTCCCTGAGCCATTAGAAATTAAAGAATAGGGCTTATCTGGCATCATTGGGCCTGCTAGAAGAGGAGGATTGAACTAATATTGAATAATGTTTCATTTTAGTTTAGAGCAAGGTGTACTTATGTCCTGGGCATTTAGTTGGTTAAAGAAGCAATCATAAACAAATAACCCACTGTGATATGTTACACAGTAAAGCTACATAGAATGACCTATGTATACAAAAGGATGCAGCAACAAATTGTGTTTTATGGTTCAGAATAATCTTCAGTGGGGATAGCCATTGGAACTGGGCTGTTTTGGATGGGGATACCAAGCATTGTACTGGACTCTTTAGGAACGTAACTCTTACTAATGATGTTTTGGTTGCAAATTATGGAAAACCCAACTTAAATTGACTAAAATGAAGTATGGAATTTACTGGATCATGTAACAGGGAAGCCCAGAGGTTAGGCAGGTGAAAGGCATATTTCTATCATGACTCTGGCTCCCTTCCTCTGTGGTTCTTTTGACTGCTGTCCTCTATATGTTGACCTTTTCCTCAGGCTTATTTCCCTGAGGGGAACCAATAATAGCTGGGGTTATTTTATATTCAGTTAGGTAAAGGGTGTTTCTTCTTACATCATAACATAAAACATGAACCTTAGTGGTTAAGGATAACTGAAATTTAGGATTATACTAAGCATGGGAAGTCCCCTAAGAATTAGTTCAAAACCAGCTGAATAGCCAGGCACGGTGGTGCATACCTGTAATCCCAATGGCTCAGGAGGCTGAGGCAGGAGGATCACGAGTTCAAAGGCAGCCTCAGCAAAAGCAAGGTGCTAAGCAACTCAGTGAGACCCTGTCTCTAAATAAAAAATAAAAACTAGGCCTGGGGATGTGGCTCAGTGGTCAAGTGTCCCTGGGTTCAATCCCTGGCACCCTTCTCCAAATAAAAGCAGTTTAACAGTTGAAATAACTTGACAGTAACCTCAAATTTGGCTTCTGTTTCATATTTGTTTCTTAATTTTAAGCAGCATGCCTTTGCCTATGACTCTTGTGGTGTGTGTTGATTTAGAGACTGATCAATTCTGGATTTCTAGAATAGTAATACTATTTCCATAACACAAAGGTCATTTGTCCTATCAAGGCATTTTTTTACAGCCTATACATGTAATAGGTGTGAAGTTAATTTTGGAAAAGCAGTATTGTGAATGATTTGAGAGTATAGCTTCTGGAACCTGCCCATCTAAGGTTCTCATCTCATCACTTGGCTGGGAACCTTGGGCAAATTTTTAAATATTTTGAAGGTTTAGTTTCTTTATCTAAGAAATAGAAACAGAATTAAGACCTATCTCATAATGCTAAGGATTACATGAGGTAATCCATGTAATGCATATGGCAAAGGTTCCCAATGTTGGTTAACTGAACTCTTATTGTCTCAGTAATTATTTTCACTGAACCACTAAGTCAAAAGAAATATGGAGCATTTCTGTTTATTGAGTAACTAGGTGTAAAAAATTAATAGTAGTAATTCATGAGGTATGTTTCCTTCAAAAAATTTAAAATATCTTGCAGCACCCTTCTGAGTTGGCTATGTAACCCTGGGCACTTTGGTGACCAGTTTGGGAATAGAACATTTCCAGCCAGTTGGTTGGTATTAATTACATGGTAGCTCTTATTATTGGGAAATGACTATTATTAGAGGGGATCTGAGTATCAAAGAGGAAGTTTGAGAGATTTATTTTTACACTTATAGACAAGAAAATCTCATACCCAAAGTGGTGCCATTTTCTAGTTTTGCCACTACCAAGGTCTTCCCACTCCCTTTCTCTCACTCATTAACTGAAAGTCACTCTTTGAGAGTTCTGACTTTTAGATTAAAAAATTCTTTCCTTTGTCTCTATCTGGCCTTTCCCTCCCTTGTTTTCTTTCCCCCTCTTCCACTTCCTCTCTCCATGTCACTCTTAGCTAGTGTCTAAAACCTGGCACCTGCTCTCTCTTGATGTGGGGAGGCTGTCTATTTAATTCAGAAGGAATGATTGGTTGGATTTTGTTTTGATTCTCAGCTTGGCCTGTGAGCCTGTGAGAACAGGGGGTGCTGATTGCTCATTCCTGCATACCTTTCTCTTCTCCCCTAAGGGAATAGAGGAAAGCAATTTAATCAGAGAGGTTGTAGAAGGTGGTCTGTGGGCTCCTGTACCCCAAGGGGGAGGGCTGTGCCAACCCTTAGCAATCGAGGTCCATGGGAGATCTTTGACTTTTTCCTAGAGGCTAGAAGTGACTTTAGTTCTGTTTGGTTGTTTAGATTCACTGAAGGGAAATCTGATGTTTGAGGAATGAGGAGGAATGAAATAACAGACCTGTCCATGCACTGTTGACTCTGGGCCTCCTTGGTGCTGGCCGGCAGAGGTCGGGAGCGGCTGGCTGGCTGGCTTTTAGCCCCAGCCGGCGGCGTTTGCTTTGGCCGTTGGGGGAAAGAGCACTTTGTGGAAAGCCAGCCTTCCCGGCCAAGGGCCTATTTTCATCCTGAATTTGTTGAGTCCAGCCTGATGGCTGGGTCCAGGATCAACAGAGGCCATGGAAAACGGGACTGGATGCCTGGCAGCCAGAACTGTGGGCTTTGTCTTCCTGACCAGTGCATTCAGCCCTGAGCCCATGAAGGCAGGCATAATGGGGAGCCAGGAACCTTGTGGCATCAGGATCAGAAAGAGCTGGTTACTCTAGCTTTTGTTACAATGGTCATTGTAGTCTAGGTATGACTAGAATAGATCACTAGGCCTCACCCCTTTCTGGGCTATTCAGTCTAGAAAGGTGAATGTGTGGCAAGAGCTCACACAGCTCCCAACATGCCTGTGGTCTCCTAAGTGGGTACCTCCATATAATGAGGGGCCATGAAATCATTGGGTCAATATCTTTACCAACAAACCAGATGCCATGAGGGTGCAGAGAAGTCTCAGTTGTGAACTCTTTCCTGTAGGAGCTCAAGATCTTTCCAGGGAAACAGGACATTTTCACAAAGAGGTACTTTTCTGTCCTAGGCAGGATAGTGTTAGGACCACATACACAAAGAAGTGCTAAAGGAGTTCAGGGGAGGGCAAGAGCCCTAGGGAAGTAAGGATTGAGATGGGTCCTAAAAAGTGAGTAGGAATCAAAAAAGATATGATAAGTGTTCTTTAATGCTTCTAAGATAGAAATACTTTGAAATTTACCCAACACATATCTTTGGTTTGCTGTAGGATCCTGGCCTCCAATCAGATTGTGTTTAGACTATTTGAGTTGGTTCGAAACCTGGGTGACCAAAGTGATCTGCATTTCTCAGACTCATGCAACTGTGTAGAACTGGGATGAAACTAGAAAAAATTCTGGAAGCATGACAGTTGTACGTTGTCATTTAACCCTATTATAACCTGAAACCCAACAGTGACTTCTTTTGCTTTCAGAATAGTCAAGCAACTGCAATTGGATATTCAAGGTCTCTCACAGTTTGATCTCAACTTTACCTTCCAGCTATTCTCATTCTTCTTAGAGACTTCCAGCTCTCCATTCCATCTAAATCTTCTTCCACACTGGTGCCCACGGGGGGGGGGGG
>NW_026000338.1:966728-972296 GCF_001458135.2 Marmota marmota marmota
GGGGGGGGGGGGTGACTTGAAGTTATTTATGGACTTATTGAACTTTGGCCTGAGTCCCCTCTTTCCTTTTGAAAATTTAGCATTTGCTGTGAGCTCTTCAGTTTCTTTCATGTCTACTATTCCCATTATATTCCTAGTTAATCAAAGTCCTATTGAAAACTGATTCTTTGTAGCTCTAGATCAGGGATCAGCAAACTTATTCTCTAAAGGCCCAGATAGTAAATAGTTTAGGCTTTGAGACTCATACTGTCATCAATGCCTAAGTGTGGCTGTGTTCTAACACAATTATTTAGGGACTGAAATTTGATTTTCATATCAGTCTTCACCTGTCACAAAATATTATTCTTGGTGTTTTTTTCAACCATTTGAAAATATAAAAATCATTCTCAGTTCATACTCTGCACAAAAAAAAATGGCATTGGGTTGAATATGGCTTGCAAGCTCTAGTTTGCCAACCCCTACTCTAGAAGACAGACTCAGACTACTGTATGGAAATTATAGGGGAGAAATTTGGGCTCAAATAAAAAAAATGAGCATCATATGAAAATGGGATATGTTGCCTGGGAAGTCAGATCTACCACGTTTTCACCAAAAGTATTCAAAGACCTCTGGTTAGTAGTCTCATAGGAAGACTCAGAGGTCTTATGGGAGATTCAAATTGATGCTAAGTCTGTTGGACCATGGTTGTCAGTGTGTTGCTTCCTCCCTATAGCCATCAGTTTCCAATTACTTGCTGTTTCCCTTTTATGTTTGAAAGTCTATGTATTTGTCTTTCACTCCTCCCCACCTACCATTTGATGAATGGTATTTACTCCCCAGTTTTTCATTTTTGTACCCCTTATTGTCCTTCCAGAAATGCAAGGGTTAATGTCAAAAGGGTAAGGTTCATTGGATAGCTGCTGCACTGTTGCCTAGCAACCATCAGGGGCAGCTGAGAATTTCTGCAGAGGGGTCTTTGTGGAAAGATGGTCTGACCCAGACATTAGGGCAGAGTGTAGAGCAAATGAGATAATGTATGTAAATGCCATTTATTAATTATAAAAACAAGGTTCGATTCTGTCTTACAGAGTGTCATATCCCTTTCCTTTACTATCAGGAATTTAAATTTGCTTTAAGAAATTTCAACTCCTTTTTGCTCCCCTCCCTTCTACAGTGGTTTGGTCCGGTTTCTTAGAACAGCATCCCCTTTCTGCCAATCCTCCACAGTGGTTTGACCCTGACTTACAGATTACTTACTAGGCCCTTATATTCTTACTCTTCCCTCTTCTTCTTACTTATCGGTCCCCATCCCAGAGCGCTTTGATGGCACCTTATAGCAAAGCATCCCTGTGCAGCCCCCTGTGCATCTCAGTGGTTTGATCCTGCCTGGAGAGCATCAGCATCTTTCCCCCTCCTGTTTCGCACCAATGATTTGATCCTGCGTCATTGAGCATCAGTTTCTTTTAGCCCCTCCCCCGGGGTCCACAGTGGTTTGATCCTACCTCATGGACTGTTAGGTCCTTTCTGATTTCCCCTCCAGCATCACCACCACAAATGGTATGGTCCTTAGCATCAGGTCCTTTTTGTCCCCCCCACTGGTCTTCTAAGCAGGTTTGAAGCAGCTTCATCTCATTCCTGATTCATCCTGTTCCCCTCAGTGGCTTGCTCCTGCATTAGCAATGTAAAACTGGCCCCAATGGGTTTCTAACTGGTCAGAAGTTGCTCCTGATTAGTTCAAATCTTTTGTGACAAGAAAAAAATCAGCTCTGACCAGTTGAAATCGATTTTGACCAGTTGAAAGCTAATTCTGCAGAGCTGGAGCCTGAGGTCGGTAAACCCAGGAAGATGGCTGAAGACTATGCTGATTCAAGCCAAAGCAAGGAACCAGGTACTTACAGAAGTTGAAACTGAGCTGAGACCTAGGAAATAAAACAGATTAAATAAGGAAACACAAAAATAAAGGAGCTAGGGTAGATTCAGGGAAGGTTCCGAAGAGGTTAGTTTTACCCAAAGTTTATTTATTTATTTATTTATTTTGAGAGACAAGAGGCCATTTCGAGGAAGAAGTGCAGGGTTTGGGGCTCTGTCTTGGTTTGTCTGGGAAGTAGTATGGGTGCTGACACCATCCAGTAGTCTCATCAGACTGGAGTTCAGACTTGGTCCTATGTAGCCCCAGTGATCCCTGGCTCTGCAAGCCAGCTCCTGGGGCCATTCTTTGTGTCTGGCCTCACCTCAGGCTGAAATGTATAAAGTCCCGAAGCATGAATCACAACTTTCCCATTCCTTTAACTGTGGATGGTCATGATATTGTTCAGTTTTTTAGGGATATTATTTAAGTTGGAAGGAGGGATAGGTCAATCTTGAACAAAAGAGCTAATTCAAATAGGTAAGCCATAAGGAAACGAGTCAATTCATTAAAATTGAGGTGAGGGGTTCACTTTACAATTCTTTAGAAAGATAGGTAAGAGAAAGTGATAGATAGAGAACAGTATCTGATCTCTCAATGGTGGGATTGGTTATCTATCTCTTTGTGGCTTGTGGCCTGATGAAGAAATTGGACTATGTTATCTGGATTTCTCCCAGGTGGTTGTGTTTCTGTTCTTTGTGGGCACTGCAGTGTGAAGGGTAGGGGGCTAGAAAACATGGAATATGAAAAATGAAATTTTCATACACTGCAGCATTTTGAATTTGTGTAAAATCTCTGCAGTGGGACAGTGGGCAGGCCAGATGCTTTGATGACGAGTGACATAATGCTGCAAGATTGAGGGTGGGGTTGAAGCTCTGTTTGGTGCATTATGTCTCAATATCTTTTCTGCAGAAGGATGTGGCTCTGTGACTGTTTACCTGTAAGGTGAAAAGGAAAGGTTTCCTAGAATGACATAAAAACTTGGCTGTCTGAGAGGGAATCTGATCCTTTTGTGAGAGAACATGGCTTAGGAGCCTGTTTTTGAACTGTCTTTTAGGACGATGGCTTCAGTTAGCCACTGACTATTTGGCTCATGAGGGAGGATGGCGGCCATTTTAGTCAAGACAGTTGAATGGCACCTCCAAATGTTGAGGTAGAAAAAAAATCAAAAGATCTGGAGTCAGATAATCAGCCTTGGAGTCTGGCACTGCTATTTTGCCATATGGACTTTGAGCAAATTATTTAAACTCTCAGAGACTTGATTTTCTTATTTGTAAAACAATGTTAATGTCATCTGCCCTAAAAGATAAGAACCTTAGAGTTTAATACCTTTTGGAGCAAAGTAGCTGCTATGCAGCATTTTTGTTTGATTAAACTGAATTTTGTGATAGGGATTATGTGTGTGTGTGTGTGTGTGTGTGTATGTATGTATGTGTGTGTGTGTGTGTGTGTAGGGGGCAGTGCATAATTTATGTTGATAAAAATAATTTCTTTTTAAATTTCAGCAGACTTTCATCCAAATGATGCTACTTGAACTATATTGAAGAATGCAGGAGAAATTTTTCATTGAAATGCTTTATAACTGTAACATGAAAGATTGTTGTTTTTATAGTGATATGCTTGTTGATTATCATTAAAGTAGCACATACAAAAGCCACAGTATAAAATGTCTTCCAGCATTGCAAACTCAAAGAACTCTCTGATTCCAGATTCAATTCTTGCCCTACTTCACCCTGGACCTTGGCTCCCAGAAGTCCTGACGTGTGGTATGCAGCATCATAGAACACAGTGACCCAAGTTGTGGAGGTGGGAGGTGATGGTGTGGATTATGTCAGAAATATAGGTGTGAACATGGTTGGTTATTACAGTCTCTTCTTTGGCCATAGACATACTGGAGCTATCTTATTGCAAGACAAGCCTGTATTACCTCACCGGGATTCTGTTGCCCTCCCTGAAAATAATAGCATCAGGTAGAAAGGCAATGAGATGGGCCTTTAAGAATGTGTAGATTCAGTTTCTGCCATTCATAAATGAGGAGGATGGGAGCCAGATTAGGCAGTAGAGCCTCAGCTTGAAAAATTTAAATTTCACTATATTTTTGTCTGAAATAGCCCCATTAGGAAGCTGTGTCCTATGCTCATATTTGTGGGCTGGGAAACATGACTTTTTTTTTTTACTTTTTTTAAAAAAAATTATTAGTTTTAATTAGCAGAAAGCTAACATGACCTTTTTTTGAAAGGGTCACTTGATTAATAGGTGCAGGTAGGTAATGGTTACAATATACCTATATTGCAGCAAGGAACATGACAAAGATTTTTTTTAAAATGACATTCTGGTGAACAAGATGGAAGAAGCATGAGCTGGAACATTTTCCTTTATTTGGATTCTGAAATAGGCATTTTAAAAGAATGTACTACTTTTATTGAGCACTTACTATGTACCAGGCATTGTGCTAAGTACTTTTGTGTTATTCATTTAATCCTCATAACAGTCCTATGAATTGCATATTATTAATGCCATCATACCGATAAGGGAACCATTTACAAATGGTGTAAATTATTGATTTCGTTTCCCTGGAAGTAGGACTTTTTATGAAGTATGGATGATAAGGGCACATTCTTTGGAGAAATCAAAAGAATTACTTGGATACAGTTTTTCCAAAGTACACAGGCCTTTTCCCCATTTTAGTTTCTCTTTTAGGAGGCTTACCCCTCCTTGGTACCTCTGACATTTTGTGAGCCCTGTGATTGATGTGAATGGGTGGTTGTTAGGTCTCTCACACATAATAAGATTGGAAAAAGGTACAGCTTAGCCGTTGTAAAGAGAGGTCCTTGGTGTAGGCTGTAGGGCTTCTGTGTCTTGTGCTTGATGATTTCAACATTGTAATTAATGTGTTGGATAGACATGTAGAAAAGTATGGTCATCAAGTGTTAAGAGAGAACTGGAATGGGAGGAGAATAAAATGCTGCATAGTAGAACCAGGAATCTAAGAAGGTATTCCAAAACCAACAAAATAAATTTGAGAATAAACGTGGCATCTTGTTTTAGTTTCATGAAACAAATTGAAAATTTGCAACTTTATAGGATGGGTACATGTTTAATATGGCTGCCATAAAAGTTAATGGAAACTTAGGTTGCGTTAATAATAGCATAGATTCAAGAATGAAGGAGGTGATTATTCTGCTCTTTTCTGAGCTTGTAGAACCATACATCAAGTCTTGTACTCTGTTATGGCAGCTGTCTTTTAGAGAGGGACAAAGATAGAATAGATATTAAGAAGAGAAGCCTGGAGGGTGAATTAATTGCTATCTTCCTGTACCTTTAGGTTTGTCATGAGAAAGAGGATTTTATCTGTATGGTTTGATGCCAAGGAACAGGATTAACATTACTGAGTGGAAGCTGCAGCAGAGCTGACTAAAGATGAAATGAGCTGTTACAAGAGAATTAGCTCCTTTTCATTGGAAGCATTTAAGCAGAAGCTAGTTGACTATGTATATTACCGATTTTAGTATCCTATAAGACTTCAAATGCAGTCTTAATCCCCCAATTCAGTAGATTGAGAATTACCCTGAGCATTTCTTGAGTGTTTTTTGTTTGATTGATAGAGAAGGTATCATCAGGAAAGAGAGGTATAGAGTGAACCTTGATAATAACTAGTGGGTCCAAAAAAAAAAAAAAAAAAA